>NC_056737.1:723996892-724296892 GCF_019279795.1 Protopterus annectens
TATACTGATAGGTTTTTCCAGCTGAAGGATAGGGCATCCACTTTCCATGCTTGTCTGTGATAAATCCTTGTGCAGAATCTCTTTAGTTGGTAGTTGTGAGGGGAGGCAACTAGATCCATGTCCGGGCATCCCCATTTCCTTGTTATCGTGTTGAAGACTTGTGGATCCAGCTGCCACTCATGGGGATCCATGAGGTTTCTGCTTAGTTCGTCTGCCAGAGTATTTTTCCTTCCTGGCAGGAATTGTGCCTGCAGATGTACTTGTTAAGTCAATGCTGTGTCCCACAAAGTCATAGCTAGTCTGCAAAGGGGGTAAGAATGTGTGCCCCCCCTGCTTGTTTATATACCACATGACCGTGGTGGTGTCTGCATTGATCAGTAATTGTCCTGAATGAAGTAGGTTCTTGAAGGCTGTCAGGGCATTTTGAACAGCTAGCATCTCTTTTTGATTGATATGTAGATGCATTTGGTTTGAGTTCCATGTTCCCTGAATGCATCTTCCTGCCATGTGGGCCACCCAGGCATAATCTGATGCATCCGTTGTTAGTGTCTGCCTGGCTGGGGGTATTGTGAATGGCTGTCCCTTGTTTTGGTGACAAGCCTTTGCCCACCATCGAAACTCCTGTTGCAGGCAGGGAATGAGAGTAATTATGGTTTCCAGGCTGTGGCAATGTTGAGTTCAAACACTTGTTAGGTACCACTGAAGTTTCCTCATATGTCGTCTTGAATATGGAATTAATAGGATGCAGGATGCCATGAAGCCCAAAGCCTGCAGAATTTTTCTTGCAGATAACTGGGCCTTTGTTGCTAACATGTTGAAATAGGTAGTCAGTTGCCTTTGTTTGTCTGGCATGAGATAAGCCATCTGGGCAGTTGTATTTAAGTTTGCACCCAGGAATATTATCTCTTGAGAGGGTACTAGTTTTGATTTCTTTTCGTTGACTGTGTACCCTAGGCATGTTAGAAGTTTTTTCACAAACGCCAGATGCTGTAAAAGGATGTCCTTGTTCTATGCTTGAATTAAACAGTCGTGCAAGTAAGGGTATATTTGCATTCCACTTTGTAAAGACCCTGGGCGCAGTAGATAAGCCAAAGGGCAGTGTGGAGAATTGGTAATGCATTGAACTAGCCTTGAATCTGAGGTATCTTCTGCATATTTGTCTGACTGGGGCATGCAGGTATGCTTCTTTTAGGTCTAAAGTTACAAGCCAAGAGTTCTTGCCCAGCATGGGCAGAAGCTGCTGCAAAGTCAACATTTTGAATTTTGGAATATCCAGGTCTGTGTTCAGAATCGATAGGTCCAGTATTGGCCTCCAGGCCTTGTCCTTTCTGGGCACTAAGAACAGTCTTGAGTAAAATCCTTGCCCCCACTCTTGCTCTGGCACTTGTTGAATGGCCCTCATGTCCATGAGGGATGAGACTTGTTTTTGTGCCCCTGCCCATTGATTTTTTGGCAGATCTGGCCAGCCATTTGCCTTTGGCAGGGTATGGAAATGGAACTTGTAGCCTTGTGACACGATATTTAGAACCCACTTGTCTTGGGTTATAATGTGCCAATTTTGAGAAAAATGTGCTAATTTACCCCCTAAGGGTGCTGCCAGGTAATAAGTGCTTGGTGTAGGCAGGGGGAAGTCATTGGGGCTGTTTCCTGTAAGGTTGCGATTTGTCTTCTCCACTTTTGGAGGTAGAAGCACCCCATTGCTTTGACCTGTATGAACCTTGCGCCTGGGATCTGCCTCTAGGGTGTCTGGGTCTGTCCCTTTGAGGTCTGTCTGACACAGGAAAGGACAAATTCTTTGTTGGCCAGTGTCTAATAAACCTAGGTGGCTGTACTTGTAAGAAATCTTTGACCGTTTGCACAGATTTAGCCTTGTCCTCCATTTTCTTTAACACCTCTTCTGCCTTAACGCCAAACAAAGTATCATGCTGTAAAGGTCCATCTAATAATTTAACTTTAACATGATCAGGCAGATTTTGTTCCTTTAACCAAGCATGCCTTCCAATTACAGAACCTGTAACTGCGGCCCTGCAGGAGGCCTCTAAAGAATCAAAACCACACTGCAAAGTATGCTTTCCAACTTGTTCAGCTGCATGCAATATATCCTACATTTCCTTGTTTTCTGCACATTCAGAGTTAAACAACATTTTCTGTTTAAGCAATGACATGACATGTTGCTGATATCTGAGCATATGAAACTGACAGTTTAAGACCCTTATAGCCAAGGTAGCAGATGTGTAAACCTTTTTTCTCCATCTGTGCAGTGCCCTAGAATCCCTGTCAGAAGGGGTAGGGTTTTTTGCACCGGAAGCCTTAACACACCCTTGGGATCCTGAGAAATAGTTTCTGGGTCAGCAGCAGGGTTTTTAAAAAGGAATTTATGTGAGTCAGGAACCCTGTAATATCTGTCAGACATAACAGGAGCTGGAGGTAAGGAGTCAGGGGTAAGGCTAGACTCCGAAAACACAATCTACAATGTCTAACACGGGGATGGCAAGTGGCTTGTGCTGAGGTAGTAACAGGAAATCCCTGAGCCTCTTTTTAGATTCTGAAAAATCTTGGCTCTCCCAGTGGAAATGCTCCCTCATGGTATGTAAGGTTTTCCCAAAGGAATAGTCCTCAGGAGGAGAAGCTGAAGGTATGGATTCTTCAGCATCAGAATCCTCATAGGGGGGAAAAGAATATTCCTGATCAGAAGAAATGGAAACCTGATCTGAAGATTCATAGTCAGTCTCTTGCCTAGGCCTCTAATCAGGAGGGGGATGGAACCCCTGATCAAGGTAATTAAGTCTTCGGCCATTTTGAGCATCTGTTTTTTGGGCATGGAGGCCTGTCCACGTGTCTCGAGTTTGCTTCTTTGCCTTTGAAGGAGCTGTAGTCTTTGAAGTTGGTGTAATGTATAGATGTTTGGGTCTGAATACACTCTCAGAAGCCGGTGCCTGCTCAGCGGCTCTGGACTCATCTGAAGGATTAGTGTCCGAGGCTTCAATACCTTGAGTTTCCATCAGCATGGCCTACTCCATGTGGGAGTCGGTAGCGGCCTGCGACTCTAAAGTAGCGGTCATCAGGGGCTGCGAAAGCGCCTCACTGAGAACCGGCGAACTGGTGACTGGCTTACAAGAAGCTTCGTCGTCGGTTTTGGGCCTTGGGTGTCTTTCTTTTTCTTTGCGTTTTTTGTGAACTCCGGTAGTCGGATGGCTTTCCGACGACATTTCTGGATAATTAAACCTGCGTCCAAAGTAGTTCAAAGCAAAATTATACCAACGCTTAATAGTGCTTTAGTTAAATTTAGCACAAAACCGACAACCCAGATAGTTATGAAGTAGGCAAGGAATACAGTAAGGATGAAAATCCTTATGAGGTATTTGCTTCCCACAAGAAATACAATTATTAACTTTTTCTGACATTGGCTCTGGAGCAAGAAAAAAGTTTCCCCAACGGGGTACTTAGCTTTACAGAAGACTTTGGATCTGAAATTCAAAATCGAAAATCTCAGGAGTCGGCCGACCGGCACTTGTGAACTGCTTCTGCTTCATGCACCGCGCGGCAAGAAAGACTAAAGAAAATGGTGTCAGCTGCTTCTTTTATACCCCTGATGACCTGACGTCAGGGAAGGGGCGATGACAGCCGACGCAGGACCCAGGACTTTGGAATTCAGGTCAACTGAGGGCAACCTGCCAGCAGGATTATCCAAATGTAATGACTGCAACAGTGAAACATGAAGAACATCTTGCATTTGAGCCTCTGCCCACTGATTTAGGGGTAGATCTGAACAACCGTCTGGGGGTGGTAAAGTGTGGAAGTGGAATCTGTATCCTTTGGAAACTATGTTTAAAACCCATTTGTCCTGGGTAATGAGTTCCCAGTTATTTGCCTGCAGAGCAATCTTTCCCCCTAAAGGAGCAGTCATTTGAGAAGGGCTTGGAAGTTTTAAAGTAAGTCATTGAGACAGTTTACCATAAGGAGGGGGGGGGGTCTTACTACTTCCTGCTTTGGAAGTGGGAGCCCCCCACTGCTTAGTCCTGTGCGCACCTTGGGACTGAAGCCTGAGTGTTCTGCTGGTTCTGGGTTTGGACTGAGAAGGCCTGGAAGAGGCAGGAAAGGACCAATTCTTAGAGGGCCAATGCCTATTGAATCTTGGAGGCTGCACATGCAGGAAATCTTTAACAGTTTGCATAGATTTAGCTTTTTCCTCCATCTTTTTAAGTACTACTTCTGCTTTGCTGCCAAACAGGCGGTCCTGGTTTAAGGGAGCATCCAACAATTTAGCTTTAACATGATCTGGCAAAGATTGCTCCTTAAGCCAAGCATGCCTTCTAAGTACAGACCCAGTAACAGCAGCCCTGCAAGATGCCTCTAGTGAATCAAAACCACATTGCAAAGTACGTTTTCCAACTTGTTCAGCAGAATGCATTAAATCCTTATTTTCAGCACAGTCAGGTATCAACATCATTTTCTGTTTAAGCAATCCAATAATATGCTGCTGATAATTTAACATATTAAACTGGCAATTTAAGGCCCTAATGGCCAAGGTTGCAAGTGTATACCTTCTTACCCCATCTATCCAGCGCCCTGGAATCTCTATCAGAGGGGGGATGGATTTTTGCCAGTAGTAGCCTTTATGCCCTTGGGTCCTTGTGAAATGGTCTCAGGATCCGGAGTAGGATTTTTAAAGAGGAACTTGTGAGAGTCAGGAACCCTGTAATATCCATCTACCAAGCTTGACTCTGAAAAGACATAATCAACAATGTCCAGTACAAGGGGGGATAGCTAAAGATCTGTGTTGGGGCAGGAGTAAGAAATCCCTATGCCTCCTTTTAGAATCAGAGTAATCCTGGCTTTCCCAGCGAAAATGCTCCCTAAGAGTATGCAAGGTTTCACCAAAAGAGAAATCCTCTGGAGGGGAAGCAGAGGGAATACAGTCCTCTGCATCAGAATCCCTATAGATAGAGAAGGGTAAATCCTGGTCATCAGAATAAACAGAAATTTCAGAATCCTGATCAGAAGAATCATAACCAAATGCAGTCCTAGGTATCTTAGAGGGGGAAGGTTGGCATCCCCTGATTAAAGTAATAAGGTCTTCAGCCATTCTTATCATTTGTTTTTTAGGGATAGAGGCCTGACCATGCGGTCTGGGCATCGGTTTTCTAGGCATGGATCGAATTTTAGGCTTTGAAGAAGAAGATGGTGTCGGTTTAATATGCAAGTCAGTAGGCCTGTATACACCCTCAGAAGCCAGTGCTTGCACAGTGGCTCCGGACCCATCCAAGGAAGAGACATCCGCAGGTTCCACAGTTGAGGCATCTTGCGGCATACCAGACTCCGAATGGGTCTCAGTAGAGGCCTGCGAATCTGAAATAGTGGGCATCAGGGGCTGCGAAAGTGCCTCAATGAGTACTGGCGAACTGGCGACTAGCTTAGGATAAGCATCGTTGGCAGCTTTGGACCTAGGCGGCCTGTCTCTGTCTTTATCTTTGTGTTTTTTCGGAATGTCGGTAGTCGGGTGGCTTACTGAAGGCATACCTGGATAATTCAATAGAGTACCAAAATATTTAGAAGCATAAATATACCGACGACTAATAGTTTGTTGTTTAAATAAGGCACAAAACTGACAGCGAGGTACGTCGTGGTCAGGGCCTAGGCAAGGAATACAGTACGAATGAAAATCTTTATGAGGTATTTGCTTTTCACAAGAAATACAATTATTGACTTTTACTGATATCAGTTTAGAGCAAGAAAACGTTTCCCCAACGGGGTTCTTAGCTTTCGTTGAAGACTTCGGTTCTGAAACTCGAAAATAAAAATTTCAGGAGTTGGCCGACTGGCACTTGCAAACTGCTTCTGCTTCGGGCACTGCACGGCAAAGACTGATGTAATAGCGTCGGCTGCATGCTTTATACCCCTGACGTCATGGAATATGACACAGCAACAGATGCAGGACCCAAGACTTTGATAATCAGGCCGACTGAGGGCTACTGCAAGCAGATAACCCAAATGTGATGACTGCAACAGTGAAACACGAAGAACATCTCTATTAGATTCCTTGGCATTCATTTATTCTGGGAATAAGTTGTTTACATGTTGCTGATCCCAGGAATGTAACCAGACGTGTATCGCAAATTCAAAATGTTTCTTATAAGCAGCAAACTAAGTAACAACATTCTTGAATAATAATTAAAAACAATGGAGGGAAAAAGGAAAAAAAAAACTATATAGAGCCTCGGATATGCTGGAATCAGTATCCGGACAGAGAAAGGATGGGGGAGGGCTCTTGTGAAACATGAGCTTACTGAAATACAAGCCTGTATTATAATGCAAAGTTTATGTGACATGTATCATAATATATAGCCTAAAAACAAAATACTAAACTAAAATTGAGAAGTAACATAACATAACTAAGTGACCTGGAACATGTAGATATAAAAGGTTGCTCTCTCTAGTGTGCTGCTCTAATAAAAATGTATAAAGTTACTTGAACTTTAAAAGTCAAAAAGGTTTTATACTGAGTAAGATAACCTCTACTAAGTATATATAATTTATACCCTTTCTGAAACTACTGGAAAAATACACCGATTATTTTGTTCCTTACAAATATTTAACGTATAAATCCTTGAATATTTTTAGCTGTGATTCGAGACTTGTCACATATGTCAGTGAAAAGAAGGTGAAGGAAAGGGGAAGGGGGGAAGAAGAAGGAGGGGGAAGGGATCTGAATTGCCCTGACTCTGATAGAATAACTCCTAACTATGATTAAATGCATGTTGCTTCTACTGGTGGGCTACATTTAAATCAGTTTTTGTCAGATTATTTACAAGCATGTGACTGAGTGATGCAGGATAGTACTATTCTATTCTTGTGACATTTGACTGAAATACATTTGTCTTTGTTTAGAGAATAAGGCTATCTTTCCTAAAATGTATTAAAATATTCATACACCACTCATTACCTCCTAGCAGTCATCTATTATGCAGAACTATCCCTCACAATTGAAATAAAAGTCAGCTTCTGACAAGTACTACTTTATCTTCTTATATAGAACATGAATGGTAAATCTTATATCCCCTGTAAAGACCACAAGAAAAATTAAGTAATCATTAAGTAATTATTGATTATTATATCTCATTTAAGTGCTCCAATAAATGGTGGTCTATAAATAATATGTAGAAGTCTTATAGACTTATTATATCTCTGTTTGAAAACTATACAAATCATTATAATAAATACTAAAGAAAGTTTAACAACAGTGAAATTTTCATTAAGTTTCTATATGCTGAACACTTGGTTGTGGCACAATTTTCACATAACTTGATAACTGCTTTTCATTTGCTAGGCATCTCTGAGTACAAATCTCATATCAATAAACAATGACATGGACTTAACTGGGCAGAATTAAATCAGAGATGCCGTACCAATGTAAGATCCATAGTTTTTATTATGTTTAAATACTTCTGACTATGGCCATTAACAGAGACCGTATTATTTATGTACACTTATTCTGATCTCTATGCTGCCTTTGTGACTTATCACACTGGATACTGTACAGCAGAAAAGACTTGTTTTCTAATGTATTTGTTACGCCTTACCTAAATTGAATACAAGTAACTAATTCTGTGATGAGTATTTAAGCCTATGATGACATGATGCTTCTATGAGACTTTCAATTTACTGTTATGATGGTTTTCTTACAGTACTCAGAAGAGTAGATTGGTACTGAAATGCTTAATCAAACAACTTAAGTCAAAAAACAATACATGCTTTGTTTGGAGGTTATATGCTCTTTATAATTTTCTTGCAATTTTTATTATAATCTGTTTTTTAAAATTAATTAGTAAACTCAACACATTTACAGGAAGAATTAGGTAGTGAACACTTATTTGTACATAATAGTTGTACATAATACTACTGAATGTTGAATTTATTCATAAAAGTTTTAAGCTTAGAAGTTTTATGTTTATTGACTATTTGGTGTCTTTTACAAATGTACTTATCTTTTTATTAAGATGCTAGAAGAAGTACGAACAGCACTAAGGAAGATGAAGTCAGGGAAAGCAGCAGCCTCAGATGAGGGCACAGCAGATATGATAAAGATGCTGAGTGAGAGAGGGGAGAAATGGCTCCCGAGGGTACTAATTGCAGTGTGGAGAGAAAGGGGTACCCCCAGATGACTGGAGAATAAGCATACTCGTGCCAGTGTACAAGAACAAAGGGGACATCCACAACTGTGAGCAGTACAGAGGCATCAAACTCCTACCCCATTGCATGAAAGGTCTGGAGAGGGTGATTGATAAACAGATACGCAGAGTAGTAGAATGTAATATGGGAGATGAGCCAGTTTGGATTCAGATCAAGATGCAGCACAACTGACCCGATGTTTGCATTGAGACAGATGCTGGAGAAGAAGCTAGAGATGAGGAGAGAGTCCAACTGGGCATTCCTAGACTTGGAGAAAGCATATGACAAGGTCCCAAGAAAGCTGATCTGGGCAGTACTGCAGTGGTTTGAAGTCCCAGAAACATTGGTAGAATTAGTGCAGGCTATGTACAAGGACCCAATGACTCAAGTACGAACAGTGTTCGGCCTCACAGAGGGGTTCCCAGTGGGAGTTGGTGTACATCAGGGTTCAGCTCTGAGCCCACTGCTGTTCATACTGGTGATGGAGTACATTAGCAAACAGGTTGGAGGGGACGGATCAACAAAGCTGCTGTATGCAGATGATGTGGCAGGACAGGCAGACTCTGAGCTAGAACTTCAGCAAAGGACAGGAGAATGGAATACAAATCTGAAGGCACATGGGATGAAACTAAGCACAGATAAGATGGTGGTAATGGCAGCAAATTGGGGAAATCAGAAGCAGCTCAGAATAGAGATAGAAGGGAAGACAGTGGCACAGGCAAACAGCTTCAGGTATCTGGGAGGTGTAGTTGAGGAGAAGGGAAGTCTGAATGAAGAGGTCAAAGCTAGAATCAGAGGGGCTGCAGCCAAATGGCATAGAGTATCAGGTGTAGTCTATGACAGAAGAATAGCAAAGAAGTTGAAAAGTAAGGTGTACAAGACAGTGGTGCGACCAGTACTATTGTATGGTATAGAAACAGTACAGTTGTGTACCTACCATAAATGTAGATGTTCGAGTGTATTCACTGTTGCAGTCATTACACTTGGGTTATCCTGCTGGCAGGCTACCCGCTGTCGGCCTGAATTCCAAAGTCCTGATCCGGCGTCGGTTGCTGTCACCACTTCCCTGACGTCAGTGCGCCAGGGGTATATAAGATACAGCCGACACCATTTTCTTCTGTTTTTCTTGCCCCAGATGTCAGGTGCCCCCAAGAAGGTAGGCAATACATATTGCTTATACAAACATACAGTAAAATAAAAGCAATACCTTCAACTACAAGCAAATACACCACATAGGTTGTATAGGATAGAGAAGTACAGATAAGTCCCAGCAAAGAAAGGGGGATGGAGGGTGGGTAACCTGGACTGCAACAGTGAATACACTCGAACATCTATATTTATGGTAGGTACACAACTGTACTACGTTCATCGTGTTTCACTGTTGCAGTCTTTACACTTGGGTAGAATCCCAAAGCTGACGTAGGACGGCTGGGTCTAAATAGGATTAGGAGTGGCTATGAGGCCCTGCAGAACTGCAGTGGTATAGCCTGCCCTGTAGTTAGAGTAAAGAGGTAAGTGATAATGCTCCAAGTTGCAGCCTCCAAAATTTCCTTGGTTGGTACTCCTCTGAGAAAGGCTGCTGAAGTGGCTGCTGCCCTGGTAGAATGTGGCCTAATATTCTTAGGCACTGACTTGCCATGCTGTGCATAGCAGAAACAAATGCAGTGTCCTATCCATTTTGAAATAGTCTGCTTTGAGATAGCCTTTCCTTGTGATCCTGCAGCATATGCTACAAACAGTTGCTCAGTTTTTCTGAAAGCTTTTGTTTTGTCCAAGAAGAAGCGTAGCTGCCTGTGTATGTCCAAAGAGTGCAGAAGTCTCTCCCCTTTATTCTGGGGATTTGGATAAAATGTTGGCAAATGAATGGTTTGGTTAAGAGCCACACTGGATACTACCTTTGGCATAAATGTTGGGTTTGTCCTTAGAGAAACCTTGTCCGGATGAAAAATTATAAAAGGTTCCACTGCCATTAATGCCTGTAACTCTGAGACTCTTCCTGCTGAGATTATTGCTAGGAGCAGAGCAGTTTTCCATGATAAGAATTTTATATCAGCTGTATTGGCTGGCTCAAAAGGAGGCAGTGTGAGCTTTTCCAAGACAAAGTTGAGGTCCCATTGTAGGTATCGGTGCTCTCCTTGGGGGTCTTATGTTTTTTGCCCCTCTGAGGTACTGTCTTAGCAGTGGATGTGAGAAAATAGGAGGTTCCGTATTGTAATGAGCTGAAATGGCAGCGGCATGGATCTTAATTGATGAGAAGGATAGGCCTTTGTCCAGCATCTCAGTTAGGTATTGTAAAATCTGAGGAATATTTGGAACAAGTGGTTCAAGTCCTTGTGCCTGGTTCCAAGCACAGAATCTCTTCCATTTTTCTGCATAAGATTTCCTGGTGCTGGGCCCCCTGGCTTCCAAAATGACATCCATAACAGTTTTGGAGAGAGGTGTGTTCTGGATGGCTACATTATTTGCCATGCAGCCAGATTTAAGGTTCTGAGCTGGCTGTGCAGGATCTGATTGTTTTGTTGAGTCAGAAGATGAGGAATTTGAGGTAAAGTCCAGGCTGGGCCTTGAGACAAGCTCTTTAGGATTGGGTACTAGTGCTGGCGTGGCCAGTCTGGGGCAATAAGAATCATTTTTGGCTTCTCTTGTCTGACTTTTAGGAGTACCTTGGGAAGGAGAGGCAGTGGTGGAAAGGCATATACTGTTTGGGTTTTCCAGCTGAATGACAGAGCATCCACTTTCCATGCTTGTGAGTGATAAGTCCTTGTGCAGAATCTCTGTAGTTGGCAGTTGTGAGGGGAGGCAAAAAGATCTATGTCTGGGCATCCCCATTTCCTTGTTATCATGTTGAAGACCTGTGGATCTAGTTTCCACTCGTGAGGGTCCATGAGGTTTCTGCTTAGTTAGTCTGCCAGAGTACTTTTCTTTCCTGGCAGGAATTGTGCCTGCAGATGTACTTGATAGGTCAGTGCTGTGCTCCACAAAGTCATGGCTTGCCTGCAAAGGGGGTAGGAATATGTGCCCCCTTGATTATGTACCACATAACTGTAGTATTGTCCATCTTTAGTAATAGTTGTCCTGGTTGTAATAGATCCTTGAAGGCTGTCAGGGCATTCTGTACAGCTAGCATCTCTTTTTGATTGATATGAAGATGCATTTGGTCCGTGGGCCACGTGCCCTGAATACATTTTCCTGCCATGTGTGCCCCCCAGGCATAATCCGATGCATCTGTTGTTAGTGTCTGCCTGGCTGTGGGTAAAGTGAAAGGCTGTCCCTTGTTGTGGTGACAGGCCAGTGCCGACCATCAAAACTCCTGTTGCAGGCAGGGAATAAGAGTTATTACTGTTTTCAGGCTGTGGCAATGTTGAGTCCAAACACTTTTTAGATACCAAGATAAAAAGTATGAAAAGTCCGCACTTCCAAGAAGCAAATGTTCCCATGATAAATGGGAAATAAACAAATATACGATGATGTCAAATGATATCAATAAATAGACAAAGATTTCCAGACATCTTTCGTATTTTGGATTTATTACATGTGGAATCTTTTTGTGGTATTTTGTCTACAATAGACTGCCTTGGTTTGTTTCCGTGAATGGACCGCTTTTTTATTAACTTTTTAGATACCATTGTAGCTTCCTCTTATGCAGTCTTGCATATGGAATTAGCAGGATGCCATGAAGCCCAAAGCCTGCAGAATTTTTCTTGCAGGTAGCTGGGTCTTTGTTGCCATCATTTGAAAGTAATGAGTCAGTTGCCTTTGCTTGTCTGGCGTGAGATAAGCCATCTGGGCAGTTGTATTTAAGCTTGCACCCAGGAATATTATCTCTTGAGAGGGCACTAGTTTTGATTTCTTTTCGTTTACTGTAAAACCCTAGGCACATTAGTAATCTTTTTACAAACGCCAGATGCTTTAGTAGAATGTCCTTGCTCTCTGCTTGAATAAGGCAGTCGTCCAAGTAGGGATATATTTGAATTCCTTTTTGTCTGCAAAATGCAATTACTGGTGCCAGGCATTCTGTGAAGACCCTGGGTGCAGTAGATAAGCCAAAGGGCAGTGCAGAGAATTGGTAATGCATTAAGCCAGCTATGAATCTGAGGTATCTTCTGCAAGATTGTCTGATTGGGAGATGCAGGTATGCCTCTTTGAGGTCCAAAGTAACTAGCCAAGCCTTCTTGCCCAGCATGGGTAGAAGTTGCTGCAGTGTCAACATTTTGAATTTTGGAACATCCAGGAAAGTATTTAGAATAGACAGGTCCAGTATTGGTCTCCAGGCTTTGTCCTTTCTGGGTACCAAGAAAAGTCTTGAGTAACATCCTTGTCCCTGTTCTTGCTGTGGTACTTTTTGAATAGCCCTCATGTCCATGAAAGCAGAAATTTGTTTTTGTGCCTCTGCCCATTGATTTTGCGGCAGGTCTGGCATACCTTTTGACCTTGGTAGGGTGTGAAAGTGGAATCTGTAACCCTGAGAAACAATATTCAGTACCCATTTGTCCTGGGTGATCATGTGCCAATTTTGCAAGAAAAGTGCTAGTTTTCCCCCTAAGGGTGCTGCCAAAAGGTAAGTGCTTGGCATTTGTAGAGGAAAGTCATTGGGACTGTTTCCTATAAAGTTGTGATTTGTCTTCTCCGCCTTTGGGGGCTGAAGCACTCCGTTGTTTAGGTCTGTATGAGCCTTGGGGCTGAGATCTGCCTCTTGAGCGTCTGTATCTGCCTCTTTGTGGCCTGTCTGACACTGGAAAGGACCAATTTTTAGAAGGCCAGTTCCTGCTAAATCTAGGTGGCTGAACCTGTAAGAAATCCTTTACTGTCTGCATTGATTTTGCTTTATCCTCCATTTTCTTTAACACCTCTTCTGCCTTAACACCAAACAAAGTATCATGCTGTAATGGAGCATCCAATAATTTTGCTTTAACATGATCAGGTAAACTCTGTTCTTTTAACCAAGCATGCCTTTGAATGACAGAACCTGTAACTGCGGCTCTGCAAGGTGCCTCTAATGAATCAAAACCACATTGCAAAGTATGCTTTCCCACTTGTTCAGCTGCATGCAATAAATCCTACATTTCCTTGTTCTCAGGACATTCAGAGCTTGCAAATATTTTCTGTTTTAGCAAAGACAGTAGGTATTGTTGATATTTAAGCATGTGAAACTGGCAGTTTAAAGCCCTTACAGCTAAAGTAGCAGAGGTGTAAACTTTTTCCCCCATCTGTCCAGTGCTCTAGAATTCCTATCAGAGGGAACAGGGTTTTTTGCAGTGGAAGCCTTGACCCCTTTGGGACCCTGAGAAATAGTTTCTAGATCAGCAGCAGGGTTTTTATAAAGAAATTTATGAGAATCTGCAACCCGGTAGTACCCATCTGGCTTAACTGGTGCAGGGGGTACAGAATCATGAGTCAAACTGGATTCAGAAAAAACATCAACAATATCTAGTACAGGGGGGATAGCAAGAGGCCTGTGCTGAGGCAATAAAAGAAAGTCTCTGAGCCTTTTCTTGGATTCTGAATAATACTGGCTCTCCCAATGGAAATGTTTCCTCATGGTGTGCAGGGTTTCCCCAAAAAAGTAGTCCTCAGGAGGAGAGGCTGAAGGGATAGATTCTTCAGCATCAGAGTCCTCATAGGGAGGAAGAGAATATCCCTGTTCTGAAGAGGAATCAAAAGAAATAGAAACCTGGTCAGAGGAAGGCAAGGAATACAGTAGGAGTGAAAATCCTTATGAGGTATTTGTTTCCCACAAGAAATACAATTGTTAACTTTTACTGACATCGGTTCTGGTGCAAGAAAAAGTTTCACCAACGGGGTACTTAGCTTTATTGAAGACTTTGGTTCTGAAATTCAATTTCGAAAATCTCAGAAGTCGGCCGACTGGCACGTGTGAACTGCTTTTGCTTCGGGCACCACGCGGCAAGAAAATGGCGTTGACTGCATCTTATATACCCCTGGCGCACTGACGTCAGGGAAGAGGCGACAGCAACCGACGCTGGACCAGGACTTTGGAATTCAGGCCGACTGCGGGTAGCCTGCCAGCAGGATAACCCAAGTGTAATGATTGCAACAGTGAAACACGATGAACATCTGCTCAATAAAGGCAGAACAGCTGAAGCTAGAGGTGATGGAAACAAAGTACCGAAAGGTGGTAGGATGCACACTGTGGGACAAAGAAATGAGGACATAACAGCAGTAGCCAAAGTAGCTCCAATTGCAGAAAAGATCAAAGAGAACAGATTATGGTGGTTTGGGCACATCTGTAGAAAAGCAGAAGATAATCTGGTGAGGAAGATTTGGGACAGACAGGAGGAAGAAGGTAAGAGAAAGCGAGGATGTCCAGCAAAGAGGTGGATGGATTGTGTGAAAGAAGATCTGTGACAAGTCAGGCAGGAGTGAGGCACTGAATTGAGAGAGTTGGCGACAGTTAACACGATACCCCAATCCCATGTAGAAAAATGGAAAAAAGGGGGCTGATGATGATGATGACCTTTTTATTAAGCTATATTATGATTCTTTCTCCAGTAGCATACTTAATGTTTCAAAGTTACATGTATATATCTTTATATAACCTTAGACTTCAACTAAAAGCATGAAGTGTTTGTCAGTTAATGTCAATGGTTTAAACAAAACTATGAAAAAGAAAAGTTTATTCAAATATGCAAATGTACATAAACCTCACTTGGTATTTCTTCAAGAAACACACCTTTTAGATGATTACATAAATTAAATTAGATAAAATAAATTCCAATACTTACACACAGTTGGTAAGTTCTCCATTTAAACAGAAAAAGAGGGGGGTAGCTATTTTATTAAAAAATACAATGCTTGTTCCTAAAATAATAAACACTTATGAGTCATCAGGAATGCTTTGTTTAATATCACTTGAAAGTAACAGAAAAATGTATACTCTAGTAAATATATACCGGATTCTGGGAGTTGGAATTAAATCAGTTAACCAGCAATTTAAAGAGCTAATTCACATTGCAAAAGGTAGTCTAATATTGGAGGGAGATTTTAATTGCATTGTGGATGATCAAGATACTGATACAAAATGTAAAAGAAAAAAAATCTCCCACATCAATAGCTCTATGGAAATTTATATACAACAGTTATTAAATATATTAATGCATTTGCTGATCCCAATTCCCAATTCATTACTTTTTTACCTTTTACTCACATAGATACAAATATCACTCTAGAAAAGATAGGGTGTATATATATATATATATATATATATATATATATATATATATATATATATATATATATATATTTATCAAATGACTTAAAATTAGAAAGGTTTAAGGTTATAACCTGCCCCTTATCAGACCACAATGCATTAGTATTTGAAATGGAACTTGTCCCAATACATTCCATACCTATTACTAGAATACCGTCATATATAACAAACATAACTGAGCTTAAAGAATTTTATGTAAACAAAATAAAGACTTTTCTTGAAATGAACACAACTGAGAATACATCAGAAATTTATATTTGGGACTCCATAAAAATAGAAGTTATGTTCTTACCATAACGTTCCATGTTAGTTGTCTTCTTCTCGCCTTCTTCTTGCTGGATGGGTTCGGAGCCGACCTCGGCTCCACTGCCACTCTAAAAGCTCGAGAGTTGGTTCCACCGGCTCGAGGCTCCCCTTATATCCCACAATGCTAGGCGAGAGTTACCTCAGATCTCGTTTGTAAGCTAACCCCAGCTTATAATACTAACAGAATAACTCTAAACAGAGTCCACCTCTAACAACAGGGAGAAAGAAGGGTGACCTACATCCTGATTCAGGAGATATGCAAGCAGCATATGCCTAAGAAAGAGGTGGTAGAAAGAGAGGTCACAATCACAACTCCTCTAGGTCTGTCCAGGCCAGGGGGAAGGAGGGTGGGAAGAAGAAGCGAGAAGAAGACAACTAACATGGAACGTTATGGTAAGAACATAACTTCTATATGTTAAGTTGTCTATCTCGCCTTCATTCTTGCTGGATGGGACCGGTGTCCCTAGCACCTTGTCCCGGGTGGCCTAACGGAACAGACTCCTGAGAACAGTGGAACCAAAGTTAGCTCTATGCCTAGAAGCTAAATCCAACTTATAATGAGAAATGAAAGTGTGAGGAGTAGCCCAAGTAGCCGCTGCACAAATGGTGTCAATAGGCAGTCTGTCTTGGAAAGCTAAGGAAGTAGCCAAAGCTCTGGTAGAATGGGCCTTAGGTTTATTAGGCAGCTTTTGGTGTCTAATCTCATAAACAAGGGTAATCAGAGATGTAAGCCATCGAGATAATGATACCTTTGAAACTGAAAGTCCCTTTCTGCCTTCTGCATAGGAGATAAACAGTTGGTCAGATTTTCTGAATTGTTTTGTTCTATCCAAATAGTACCTCAACTGACGATGAACATCTAGCCAGTGTAATTTTTGTTCAGACCTATTGGAATATTCTGGAAAAAGACAGGGAGGTCAATGCTTTGATTTAGATTTGACGTTGAGACTACCTTAGGCAAAAAGGACGGGTTGGTTCGTAAGGATACCCTGTCCTTATGGAACAATAGATAAGGAGGTCGACAGCTGAGTGCATGAAGTTCTGAGACTCTTCTAGCTGAAGTAATAGCTACCAGAAAGAGAGTCTTCCATGATAGCAATTTTAAAGAACAGGAGGCTGCAGGTTCGAAAGGGGGTAGAATCAAAGAAGTAAGAACTAAATTTAGGTCCCAAGGAGAAGGAGGATTTCTTATAGGAGGTCTGAGAAGAAAAATTCCTTCCAAAAAGGCTTTGCAAAGCTTGTGGGACATTAAGGCAGACTCAGAAATACCCACATGAAAGTTAGAGATAGCTGCCAATTGAACTTTAAGAGTAGAAGGAGATGAACCTGCATGGAAGAGTTCAGCTAGAAAATCAAGGACTATTTGGATGGAAGCAGTGAAAGGATCAATGTCCCTTCCTTGAGCCCAATATGTGAAACGTTTCCACTTACTCAAATAAATCTTCCTAGTGGAAGATTTATGGGAAGCTATCAAAATATCTCGAACAAAGTGAGATAATTGAGGAAGCCTGGCTAAGGTTGGAACTGGAGGAACCAAGCAGTGAGGTTCAGAGAGGGGAGGGAGCGATGTAACTGACCCGATTGATGGATCAAAAGGTCTGGAACTAGGTCCAGATGCCAAGGTCGCTCCAGTAGAAATTGATGTAGAAAGGGGAACCACACCTGTCGAGGCCAGTAAGGAGCAATGAGGATCAACGAGGCCTTCTGAGCGATAGCTTTCTGTATCACTTGAGAGATTAGTGGGAAGGGAGGAAATGCATACAGAAGTCCCGGGGCCAAACTTGGACTAGAGCGTCTCTGCTGGGTTGGCCTGGTAAAGGGAATAGGGTGAAATAATGTCTGCACTTGCTGTTTTGGGGAGTAGCAAAAAGATCGCAGCGAGGCTGACCCCACTTGAGAAAAATCTCTCTCACAACAGAGTCTTTCAGAGACCACTCGTGAGGCATGAGGATAGCTCTGCTCAATTTGTCTGCTATTTGATTGGACTTCCCGGGGATGTGTGTTGCTATCAGAAAACGCTGAGAAGAAATCGCCCATTGCCACAATCTGAGTGCTTCTCGACACAGGGGGTAGGACCTGGTTCCGCCTTGTTTGTTGATGTACCACACTACAGACATATTGTCTGTCTGGATTGCAATCGTTCCCAAGGGGAGAGAGTCTTGAAGGGCTTGCAACGCTAAAAGCACTGCTCTCATCTCCAGAACATTTATGTGCAAGTGGCATTCATCTGGTTGCCATATGCCCTGGACCGTCCTGCCCTGATAATGCCCCCCCCACCCGATCAGGGAGGCGTCCGTTGTCAGAGTAGCAACCGGAGGGGGAGGGACAAAGGGTCTTCCCAACCAGAGCTGAGGGGAAGACATCCACCACATGAGATGATTTCTGCACGCCTGCGTGATCATAATGGTGTGGGACATTGGAAATTGCTGGTATGACCATTGTGTAAAGAGCATCCATTGAAGGATTCGCATGTGGAATCTGGCTAATGGAAGCAGAGGTATGGCAGCCGCCATAATTCCCAACACTTTCAGAACTAACCTGGCTTTGATTCTGTTGTTGTTGAAAAGGAGTGAGACCAGTCTGTGTATGTCTGTTATTCTCTGATCTGTTAGCCTGGCAGACATGTCTACTGTGTCTAGATTTGCGCCTATGAAGGTAATAGTACGACAAGGCGACAAAACAGACTTTTCGCAATTTATTGAAATGCCTAACTTTTGACAAATGCGAAAAGTGTAATCCCTGGCCATCAGAAGGAGATGCTTGGTGGGAGCTGTGAGGAGCCAGTCGTCCAAATATGGAAACACCTGGAATCCTTGTCGTCTCAGGTGAGAAGCTACCACTGCCATGCATTTGGTAAACACCCGGGGGGCAGTGGTGAGACCAAAGGGCAGGGCCCTGAATTGAAAATGACTGGTTCCCAGCCTGAAGCGGAGGAATCTTCTGGAGCGTCTGTTCATTCTTATGTGATAGTACGCATCCTGAAGGTCTATAGAGCACATCCAGTTTTCTTTTCCCAATAGGGGAAGGATGGACTGCAGCGTGACCATCCGAAATCTTGTTTTCTTGACTGATCTGTTCAAGATACTGAGATCCAAAATTGGTCTCCAGTCCCCTGTTTTCTTTGGAACTAAAAAGAACCTTGAGTAGATTCCGGATCCTTGCTGGTCTGCTGGAACTGGCTGAATTGCTCTTTTGCAAGCAGTTTTGAAATTTCCAAAACCGCTAGATCCCTTTGCGGGTGGAACATCTGGAAGGGATTTTTGATTGTTTCGAATGCGAAGAAAGGGGATAGAATAGCCTTCGAAATGACGGACTGTACCCATTTGTCTTGAGTCAGGGATAGCCAGGCTTTTGGGTACAGTGACAACCTTCCCTCGACTGCCTCCGAAGGTGGGCAGCCGGGCAACACCTCAGGGATGCTGAAAGGGCTTATCAGAGAAGGCTTCTCGATTGCCCTGGTTCTGCGGAGCCCCCCTGCCTCGAGGCGGCGTCTACCATTGTTATTCCCGCCTCTGCCTCTGGCGGGTAGCGACTTTGTGCGTCAGGCGAAGTCCCTTGATTTTGTTTACAGAACCACATTTTCCCACTTTTCTGGCCTTTGGGGTAAGGCCTAGAAGGAGTAGAAAACGGACTCCGACGGCAGAAAGAGTCTTGCCATCAGTCTCGCACCTAGTCAAGGTTTCTTTCACTTGAGGACCAAAGAGATGATCCATCAAACGGGAGTTAGTGAAAGACGTCTTGAAGGGGTCCGCAAAATTGCATAGCCGCATCCAGGCATGCCTACGTAAGGCCACACCTGTCCCTGCGGCCCTACTCGCTCCATCAGCCGCATAAGAAAGGAGGCGCATGGAGGAGTTGGCTATGGAGTTAAGGGTAGCCAGCTGAGTGTTCATTTTATCTTGAAAACCCACAGCTGTAGGATCCTTCAACATTTCACTCGCTTCTTTAATCAAGTCTCTTTGAAGACGAGTGAAATGGCACAGGTAGTTCAGCGAACGCATAGTAAATGTCGCTGACGAAAACATCCGCTTCCCGTACCTGTCCATGGACCTAGATTCCTTGTTAGGTGGATGGACAGGTACTGAAGGATCAGCAAGTTCCTTCTTAGTGGCAGCAGCTACCACCATAGCATCCACAGAAACTCCTTTTGTTAAGAACTGCTTGTCTGCTGGTGCCGTTATGAATTTGGAGGGTCTCCTGGGAGTGGGATCTACTGAATCAGGAGCCGTCCATGCCTTTTTAGCAACCACCTGCATGAGGGGGTCAAAGGGGGGGGACACCCAGGAGGTGGAAGGACGAGAGCCAAACGCCTCAAGATATACAGATTCATCCTCCGAAGGGTTAAGGGCTGGCCAATTTCCCCTCTGCTTCAGGATCTCTAGAATGTCTGCAAAAGAGACATCTTCAGAAGGGGAACGGGGGGAACCCTCGGAATCATCTAAATCTGTATCAGATGTGATTGACTCAGGTGAGTCAATGTGTTTCCTCTTACACTTCCTCTTCCGAGGGGGCTCTTCTGCCAAATCAGGAGAGGCCTCGGAAGAGGATGAGATCCCCACAGGGGGTTCCTGAGGAGCTGGCTCTCTGCGGTCCAGGATGAGGGAGTGAGTCGACTTGACCTGAGGCACTGTAGAGGGAGGGGCGGACGGCGCCGACTGTGGAGTAGAGCCAGGCTCTAACACACTCCGCATGACCTCGAAAGCACCCCTGTCAGGCAAAGCCAGAGGTCCCCGCTCCGAGAAGCTGAAAACCTCCCTCGGCACCGACAGTGATGGCTCGAGGCGATGTCGGAGCGGAACTCACCAGCGCCGAAGCTCCGAGAGGAAGAGCGGGGTCGGACAAGTGTCCGATGCCACTCACCCCCTCGGAGCCGACGATGGAAGTCCGGCGCCGAGATTCTTCTAAGGAAGAAATCGGAGCCGACGATGGAGCCGAAGACGATTGTATCGGCTCCGACGCTACCACAGTCTCGGTTCCGACACGACCCGGCTCCGAGCTCAACGGAGTCGGAGGAGGAATATATTGATGGACAGGGGCAGGCATCGACTGATGAGTCGGGCTCTGCAGCATCTGGGCCAGTGCCTCGGACTTAAGAAGTCGACTCACTACCCTCTGAAGGTCATGATCCGACAGCCTCGATGACCTAGAGGAATGAGATTTATGGCTCCGTTCAGACAGCAGGGGAGATCCTGGAGCCGAATGAACGGAGCCAAGGGATGGTGACCTGGACCTCTTCCTCGATGTCGGCTCCGAAGATCTGGTCGGAGCCGACATGGGAATCTATTACCTCGGCTCCAGCCGAGCCGAGGAACCACAGAAACTGTGGACTGAGACTCATCGGCTCCAGCCGGAGCCGATGTAGGTGGAGGTTTAGAAGCCTTAGGTCTCGGCTCAGTTGCTGGAGCCGAAGACCTAGAAGCCTTGGAGGGCTTCCCTGAAGAGACAGTAAGGGAATCCTCAGGCTTGAGTAAACCTCTCAAAATTAATTTATTTTTTCTTTCCTGCAGGACCCTTGGACTGAAGCCATGGCAAACAGCACAGGAGTCCTGCAGGTGCAAAGGCCCCAGGCAGTAGACACAAGAAGTGTGACCGTCTGTCAGAGACATTTTCTGACAGCACGCATCACACTTCTTGAAGCCTGAGACCTTTGATTCTTTAGACATCACAAAAGTGCAATCACACACACAGTCAAAAAAACACACTGATTACACCCTGTCTAGTTTTAGCTTAAAATAAAACAACTGACTAAGTTTTAAATTAAGAAAATAACACACACACCCACTAGGGAAGGAAGAAGGCCTAAAGGCCCGAGGGAAGAACTTAAAGTTCTTGTGGGGAAAAAACAGGAATTTTAAGAAAAAGGGGCAAGAATTCCTCTAAACTAAGGGAAATAGGTATAAAATTTAAAATTAAAGGGGTTTAATTACACTAACTTTACAAGAAAGTCACTTACCAAGAACCGGTAGAAAACCAACACCTCGATCGCTGTAGCGGCAAACGAGATCTGAGGTAACTCTCGCCTAGCATTGTGGGATATAAGGGGAGCCTCGAGCTGGTGGAACCAACTCTCGAGCTTTTAGAGTGGCCGAGTCGGAGCCGAGGTCGGCTCCGAACCCATCCAGCAAGAATGAAGGCGAGATAGACAACTTAACATGCATATATTTATGGTAAGGTTTTATCTTGGTATATCAATAAAAAAGAAAGCTTGTAACAAAGACATGATAGACTTACAAAATAAAGTAGATAAGCTCAAATTGGAAACACAAAGGAAATTCTGATCTAATACAAGAACTTGTTCAAACTAATAATAAATATTCTGAGATACTTTACCATAAAACTATGATCAATCTGGAAAATATCAAATTAAATTAATATTCTATGAATCATGCTAATCAAAGGCAACTAGCAAACAGAACTAAAAAAAATAATGAAATCTAAGCAGAGAAAAACTTTATAATTCTCATAAAAAGAATAAAGTTACTGATTTAAACATACTAGAAGCTTTTAGATTCCATTAGAATACACAATTCTACAAATCCCGCGATTTTACCAGTAGATACGATTAAATTATTTCTTAATAAAAATATCCTTACTGCATTAACAGAGGAGCAAATAGAAAATTTTAATAAACCTATTACTATGCCAGAACTTAAATCACAAAGTGGTAAACTTAAAGCAAATAAAGCTGCTGGACAAGATAATATTTTGCCAGAAATGTACAAACTATTGACAAGCCAATCTTTATTTCTACTTCTACAAGTCTACACTAAAGCTAAAGACATAATTATACCTCTCTCTTGGAAATACTCATTAATATCCCCAATAATAAAACCAGGTCGTCTTCTTCTTTCGGCTTTTCCCGGTTAGGGGTCGCCACAGCGGATCTCCTGTCTGCTCATGATTGGCAGTAGAGTTTTTACAGTGCTGAGTTGCCAGCCCAGCACGCAATCTTTCATGGAAGGCGCATGCACTCACGCCTAGGGCCAATTTAGAGTGCCCAATCCACCTACAGCATATCTTTGGGATGTGGGAGGAAACCCACGCGACCATGGGGAGGACATGCAGACTCTGCACAGAAGGCATCACAGCCGAGGATCGAACCGGAGAACCTCTTGCTGTGAGGCGACAATGCTAACCACTGCACCACCGTGGCCACCCTTCAATAATAAAACCAGGTAAAGATGAAAAACTCTGTACATCATATAGGCCCATAGCATTACTAAATATAGACTAAAATAAAACAAAAAATAGCAATCAGGAAAAGAGTCAAAATGCGATAAATTACTAATTTAAACTTTAATACTGTATACATATAAAAAAAAATCAATCAATAAAACATCAAGTGCTTTCGTCTCTGCATTTGGAGACTTTATCAAGGATAAAGAACAGTTTGTGAACAATCAATTTTAATAGCATACCCTCACAAAGCGTTAAACCAATCAAAAAAAATGGAACTCATAAATTATTAATGATGAAATATCAGGAAACACACAACTACAATCATTCCCAATTAAAATAAACTGATTTAAATATTTTAAATGGGAAGGATTGTAGTTGTGCATGTCCTGGTAGTACATCACTAATAATTTATGAGTTTCATTTTTTTGATTGGTTTAACTCTTTGGGGGTATGCTATTTAAACTGATTGTTCACGGACTGTTCTTTATCTTGATAAAGTGCGCTTGATGTTTTATTGATTGATTTGTTCTATATGTATACAGTATTAAAGTTTAAATTAGTAATTTATCACATTTTGGCTCCTTTCCTGGTCGCTGACTATTTTTTGTTTTAGTTTGTTGGACCTTTACCTTGTATAGATTATAAAATGTTTATGGCGATCTCTGCAAAAAGAATTAAACACTTTCTCCCCTTAGTAATACATGAAGATCAAACAGGTTTTATAAAAGGAAGAAATACCTATGATAATATTAAAAGAATTCTAACATTAATTGACCATAATAAACTCCAAGGTATAGATATGACTATAGTCACCCTAGATACTGGCAGTGCCATTGATTCTGTTAACTGGAACCATCTACTTTTAGTTTTAGAGGAGTATAATTTTGCAATAACTTTTTCTACTCTTATAAAATTTATTTATGAAAACACTTGAGCCTATGTTAAGTTAGGATCCCAGAGATCAGGAGCAATTAACATTTTGAAAGGAATTAAACAAGGCTGCTCTTTGTCCCCCTTGTTATTTGAACTATTGATAGAACCTTTTGCAAATAGCATCAGATTAGACACTAAAATTAAAGGTATAGAAATTGCTAGAACTTTAAATCTACAGCTTCAGATGTTTGCAGAAAACATACTTCTGACATTATCTGATTCTAATAATTCCTTACAATCCCTATTTAATTCAATGTCGATCTTTCAAAACATTTCTGGGCTGCAGTTTAATGAAAATAAAACAAATATTTTACTTGCAAATTGCAAAAGGAATTACATAAAACATTTTTCTAAATATATTGTAATGGATGGCAGACCTCAGTATCTGGGTATCCACTTGACAGATGATTTACAGGATTCACTAAAATTACAACTCAATATTAGATAAAATTGAATTAAATGATGATCAGTTGGAATAAATATTTATTTATAATGGAAGATAGGAAAAATTATTGATTTGATCAGGAATAATCTGAAGTTATTATACCTCATACAAGTTTTTCCTCTCCTTCCCCAGACATATTATACAGAAAGGCAATAAAATGATTTTAAGTTTTCTATGGTACCCAAACAAACCTGGAATTGCACTTAACCCCTTAATGGACTGGAAGGATAAGAGAATTAATTACCAGATATAGAGATTTACATGCTTTCTTCTATAATTAAAAATTTTACACTACGTTTAAATCCTTCTTACACTTCCATATGAAAACAACTACATGAACAGATCTGGCCTGAAACTATACAAAACCAAATACATGATCGCCTATCTATTTTATCTAATAGATTGTATTGGATGCTTCAGGATTGTATATTAGAAAATAAAACCATCACAATCCCATCTCATTATATAAATATTACAATATCTAATTTAAAACAAAATTCTTTAGCAAAAATCCTGGCATTAACTCTGGGCTCTTCTTACTTTTTCTTATAGCATTTACACCTAATAATCCAGAAACATTACAAATTGATAAGATGAATACATTGAGACAAGGGAAACTATTATATTGGAACCAACTATTGGAACAAGGCAAGGTCCTTTCTATTAATCAAATAATGAATACATTTAATACAAATAAGAATATGTGGTTATCCTTGCAATCTCTAAGGCATTATATTACAAATAAGACAGGTTTAATGCAATTATCTGTCAGACAGAATATGCCTAAATTTACTGATTACATTATAATCGTTATTAAGCAATCTTTCCAAGGTAATGGCTATTTGTCCAACATTTATAAATTTGTTAAAAAAAACAAAAATATATCATAAAAAATCATACTGGAATTACTTTGCATCTGTAAATGGCTATCTACCAACAGAAGAAGATAAAAAAATCTATTCATACATCCACAAAACACTCTACATTATCACTCCACTGGCATTTATTTACTTGGAAATTTTATACACAGGAGTTTTCTTACACTTCATAAACTAGCTTTGATGTTTGCTAGCTGGAGAAGTGAAATAAAATTAAAAGCTGACTGGCAACATATTTTTTATGAAAGTATATGTCTTAATGAGTACTAGAATAACTTTTTTTTCAGACTGTTTTTAATAACTTTCAATTAACTAAATCATTAGTTTTATTTAATAATCATATTCCCAAGTGTGTTCCAAAAAAATCTTCAATTCTTTGGACTTTATTAGCTATAGCTTGTAAAATTATCACTTCTTCTTTCGGCTTTTCCCGGTTAGGGGTTGCCACAGCGGAACTCTGGTCCGCCAATGATTGGCAGTAGATTTTTATGGTGCCAAGGTGCCAGCCTGACACCCAACCTTCAACGAAGGCATGCCCATTCACGCATGTCTTTCGAATGCCACTCGACTGTGGGGAGGACATGCAGAGTAAAATTATCACTATTAATTGGAAAAACGTATCTCCTCCATCCTTTTAGGAATTTAAAAAATTTGCCTCGACAGTTGGTCGGATGGAAATTTCTACTTTAAAGAACAGAACCAACAGAATCACTACATACCACAACTGGGAGACAGTAACGGAAATGCTGGAAAAAATTTATATGAATACACATTAATATGAGATTATTTAAAACAATGCAAAAATTATTTGTTCTGTACAGGCACCAGTGTAAATAGATTTTTAATTAAGTTATGATGTTGTAATGTTCTTCTGTTTTTTCTTTTCTTCCTTTTATGGTTGAACATTTTCACTTATCAATTTCATGTTTCTCTTCTATTTTACATATGTAATCAAAAGTACATTGTTTTGCTTTTTTCATGTATGATTAAATGATTTACCAAAAAAAAATATTTTAAAGTGAAAAAAAATATAAGCTGCAAAAGTTTCCCCTGGTTTCTGATGATCTGTGTAAAACAAATACCTCTCTAATGTAATATTTGTCTGGGTGTTACATTTCTCTGAATTTGCGCTTCAAACACTTGCACTAGGGGTCCTTCCCTCGATTCAGCTTGTACAACAGTATGGCGGTTTTCACCTTCTCCCTTATATACTGCTGGTGCATACACAAATGAACACTCTCTTTCAATGGCCTCTGACCCAGCTAGGTTTAACAAAATGAATCCCCTGGTGCATGCATCTTTGTCAGAATAAGCTGCTTGTATAACAATATTGTATTCCTGCTCAAATATTCTCCAGCTCTCTGCAATATTCTGATCAAATACAAGTGGTGAGGGCTTTTCGAAATCTGTCTGCCATATTAGCACTTACTAGTGAAGGATTTTGCAAACATACAGGAACACACACACATACATACATACATATATATATATATATATATATATATATATATATATATATATATATATATATATACATACATATACACACACACACACATATATATATATATATATATAGATATATATATATATAGATATATATATATGTATGTATGTGTGTGTGTGTGTATGCCAGAAATTTATGTCAGCATTTGTAACTATGCCCAATAGCACAACAAGCCTCTGAATAACTGAACTTTGCAAAACAAGTTTCTCGGGCATTGTAATACTCGAAATAACTGTATTGCAAGAAATCACCTCTTATCAGTGTAAGAAACATTTCAGAAATAACAGTACTGTACGAATGAACTGGGCAAAAGAAACTCAGACTAAGAAACATTTCGAAGTAACTGCACTCTGCAAATAAACAGTACACAGCACACTGAAACTTTTATAAAATAGCGGTACTTTGCTAGATAATTCTTTACAGTGCAAGAAACACACTGTAATGGTGGCACTTTGCGAAAAGACACACCCAGCACAAGAAATTTTTCGAAATGGCTGTACTTTGACTGCACTTTACGAAACAGCTGCACTCTGTACACCAATAAACTCTTCAGAATACATGCACAGCGATAAGCACACACTGTAAGCACTTTTACATACTTTGAGATACTTCAAGTAACTCTAGTTATGCCCTGAAATAAATACAAAGTAGTAGTTGTGCCAAAACACACTTTGCCAAAAAACATACAGTCGCCTTACTTTATTTATGCTTAATGTGCCTTTTTTCCCCTTATTATATTCATTTTGCTCGTTTAATCTCTTTTCATGTCCCTTATATATTTCTTATGCTCGTTTTACTCGAAACATGCTTGTTTTGCAATTCTGAAGTAATTCAAAACCCCTTATGTACTATTCTGATGTTCATTTTATCAAATCTCTTAATTTTAAACATTTTGTTTAATCAACAAATCTTTCGTAACGCCCACTTGTTTAATAATGTGGTTTATGCCCTTGTAATGCTCCTTTTTATATATATATATATATATATATATATATATATATATAAAATAAACTGTTCGTGCAAGTTTTCATTACCTTTGGTCCTTTTCTGGCCCTTTTTCATGCTTGTTTCTCTTAGTTTACCTTCACTGTTAACTCTGCACCTCATAGCTCTGGAAAGCAGTCTCTGCAATCCCAGTTCTGACTCCATGTTGCGCGTCTAGTCAGGATGTAATAGACGAGACTTAGTGAGTTCTGTTCAAGCAGCTTTATTATGTACAAACATCAGGACTGAGGCTTAATAACTAACTTAGGTAAACTTGTATATAAACTAGCTATTACACACATACATGCTCACTCTCTAGCTGCACTCTCAAAACAGCACTGAAGCTAGCATGTGCTTGCTATTTATATGCATGTTCAGTCCTTGAAGCACTTCTTAAAAATACAGCACACACGTTCTGTTCTGCAGTATAGTACCTGGTCCTGGACATGAATGGAAGACTTACATGTTTTACAGAACTATATTAGCAAAACCTTGCTTAACCCTGGATCTGGCATCTATTCTGTAATGTTACTAAATGATGAGTGAATGCCCAGGTGGCATCCTCACAAATATTCTTGGCAAAGCCATTTCTAGTGCACGCTGCAGCAGGTGGTTGCTGAAATTTAGGAGACCATAACTCTGATCCTTGGAAATGTGGAACTGCAACTGCAAATATGTGGAAATATGCAGCAAGTCAGACACTGTAGTGCCTTAAAGTATTCTCTCCAAGATATAACAATATTACACAGCTAACGTGGGTGGGTGGTTGGGTGCGTGTGCTCATAGACTAAAGAATTGTTTAGTGAATAAACCAACCAGCTATAATACAACAATAAAATACTTAATGAGCCACTGAAAGGCACAATAACATTCCTATTATTCACTTCACTTTACTACCTTTTTCAGCTTGCTTGATGCTTAAGTTAATTTAGGCTTGGAAAAACATAAAACATCAAGAGAGTAACAATGATCTTGAATTCTTGCTCTAAATCGATTATATGAGCATTGTGAAACTTTTTTGACGAAATCCTATTGAAAGTAATTTTGGATGAAAGTGCTAATATATTTTTTTTTATTTTAAACAATATTTTGTATAAAATCTCTCTAGTGCTGCATTTTACATATCTCTTTTACTGGAGTTTTACTGTTAATTTTATTACACACACACACACACACATATATATATATATATATATACATATATATATACATGTACACATACATATACATGTGTATACACACACACATTATATATATATATATATATATATATATATATATATATATATATATGTATTACACACACACACACACACATATATATATATATATATATATATATATATATATATATGTGTGTGTGTGTGTGTGTGTGTGAGTGTGTATGTATGCGTCTACTCACTTTAGTCGAGTAGCCCATACACTGACCTCAGAAACTTTGACCACAAAATGTTAACAAACTGAATGCTGACAGATTACCACACTTGAGCCAAGAAAGAACCTCAGCAAATGCAATTTTTTATACACACAAAAATCACAAAAACAAACACTTTTTTGTAGCACCCCTGCACAGTCCACACCTCCTAAACTCCAAGACTGAACAATCCCCAGAGAAAGGGAATATTCCCCTACTCAGGGACTGTTGATCTCGTACACCTGATGACAAAATTCATATATTAACCAAATGTGGTCCATTAAACAAATGTTGACAAAAGCATTTAGACCAAATAAAGGACCCATACATGGGTTCATGTAAATGTATAGAATACTCAGTTCTGTGACACACAACTCATCTTAAGACTTTGATCTAAAACACAATTGGTTGGCAACACATTTGTGTAAAAATATTTGTTTTAAACACATTTAACAGACAGATGGAAAGTACCGATACATACAATACAGACATCTGCTGTATGGAACATGGTGTTTGCTAATGAGATGCATTAAGCAGTGTAATGTAGATATACCCCTTGTTTAGCACATAATGCAGATTATTGTTTTCCACTGTAAATCAATGCCTTCACAATGTCTAAGTGTGTGCTGGTAGTAATTCCCTGTTTTTTTCAAAATTTCTCCCCTCTTGGACTTGACAACAATAATGGAGTTGGTACATTTAACTTCAGGGGTGATGGGTTGAGGTGTGGAGGTGGACTTGCCCCCTGCAAAAAAGTTAACTTTTTACAAGCTAACAGAACCAACAACTCTCCTTAAGGATGATTGTGCTTGTCAATGTTTTCCATTGTAAGTTACTACTGGTGCAGTGTAAGTGTGAGCTGGCAATGATTAATTGTGTTTAGATCCAATATTTGCACACAAATGTGTCAACCAATTCTGTTTTAGATCAAAATATTTAGATGAATTATTTTTAACAGTATTTTAAAAGGAAGGGAAGCACCAACATTGTGGAACAAAGCGGTGGTGGCTGTAATATCTTCTTAAGACAGTAAAGACTCGTCAGACCCAGCTTCATATAGGCCCATTTCAATTTTAAACTAGGATTATGAAGTGTTTATGCATATAACAGCTCAAAGAATGACAAAGGTGTTGCCAAAAGTGACAAGAGATCGATCATTGTGGTTTTGTGGTGGGGAAGCAAACATTTTACAACATTAATAGAACAATGATGATCCAGAGGGAAGCAGAGTGTAATAAAATACTCCTGTTGGTGGTGTACCTATATATATATATATATATATATATATATATATATATATATATATATATATATATATATATATATACACACACACACACACACACACACACACACACACACAATCAGGAATGGATAAAGAGGCAGCCTTGTAATTGGGAGGGGGAGGCACAACAAAGCTCACTTGCAGAATGCTTTAAAGGTTTAACAATGAGTTTTAGAATCTGCTTTTTTTTTTTTTTGCTGAAGTACAGTTGTGCGTCAGGCCTGGCAAGCCGGTACGTAAAAATCAACTGCCAATAATTAGCAGACCGGAGTTCCGCTGTGGCGACTCCTAACCGGGAAAAGCTGAAAAACACAAACAGTTTAACTTCCAAAGTATTAGGACTCGCAGTTCCATTAGGCAGCTAGCAGCACCTGACATGTGAGCCCCAACTTGCCCAGCCAAGGTCCTGCTGTACTTATAGTAGAAAACAAATGAAAATTGACAGCGTTTGCTTAGTTACTGGGCACCTTTAAATGGGCATTGTGAAAGAAGTATAGCAATGTTTGCCTGAAATCCTTGTTTTTGCTGGTATAACATCTCAAGCAGCCATGCTGTATAAAATCCATTCCCCCTGTTCTCAGATAATAGACAGACCAGTAGTTGGATGGCTTGCTTAAGGGACAATCAAAAACCATTTTAAGCATGAAATAAGTGCTAGTACTTAAAAGTACACCTTTTCCTTATGGAAAATAGTGTGAGGTTTCCAGCACATTACAGCTTGTAGCTCGGAGATCATTCTAGCTTTGGTAACTGCTACAGTTTCTCACAGATGCAGAAAACTACTAAACTGATCATAATAAATGTCTCTAAGTAAAGAATTACTGTTCCCTGACTACTTACTAAAACAAGGCAAGCTGATGTGTGCAGAGTGTCTCTTACCACAGCAAAAGCCAGATGATGTCTCCTCTCTCTCTCTGTGAATGTGTGAGATCTATATCCTGTCAGATACTAAAGTGCTGCTGAGAGGGTTCCAAAGAAGCAAGATGCTGTCTACAGGTCACCTCCAGTCACTTGACTCTGGTACTATAGACACACACACAGCTTTGTTAAGATCTGTGGCAGCAACTGAAAGCTATAACGCAATTTCAAATTTTCCACCCTTCCAAGGTTCTCTGATAAACATACACATTTGATAATTTACAATACAACTTAATATACATGCATACATTATTTCTATCCAGCAGGATCTATTGTTGATGCATTTTTAACACAATTATCTTTACAAATGTATTTTGAACTCAAACATCTGTACAAATCAGTGAGATAGTCAAATAACAAAATTTCTTACAAAACTCCAGATAGCTATGCTGGCATATGTACACATGTATTGCCTTAGTCTCCCTGGCACAGAAGGCACTACCTCATAATAATCACAACCCCCCCCCCCTTCGAAAACTCAAGCTAGTTTTTCAAGTGACCCTAGAAAAATGTAGCTTGAGAGAAATGAGCCTGTCTGTAAACACCTTAATCCTTACTCTGTCTTGAAAGCCATCTGCATTGGTACTGCTGACTCCACTACGGTGCCGCACTGTCATGTCATATGCCTGCAACCTTAGGCTCCACCTTAACTTGGTATTTTGCTGGAATGATGTAGCCATGTTAAGGGATTGTAGTCTGTAACTACAGTAAATTTCTTTCCATACAGATAAGGCTGAAGTCTCTGCGGGGCCCATACTATGGCTAGACATCCTTTTTGTACAGTTGCATAATATTCCTCCCCGAGTTGGAGTCCATGGCTGAGATATACATCTAGGTCTTTTCCCTCTGAGAAAACCTGGCTGAGTAGAGCCCCCACCCCATCAAAGGAGGCTTGACCTTGTCTCCTGCCTTCTGCCTTGCCTACCTTTTGGCACTGCTCACAGGTCCTGCAGTACCCTGTTACATCCCTTGCAATCCCAGGCCAATAAAAGTTCTGCACAATACGTCTCTTGGTACACTTTATGCCTATATAACCTGCAAAAGGAATGCCAGGGGCTATGATTGTAAGTGCCAGATGGTAGGGTCTGGTTACTACCAACAGCTGTGTTACCTCACCCTGTAGCCCTCCCTCAGGGGGTCCACTCTCTATACAGTAACCCTTTGGTCCAGTATACAGTCTCCCATTTTCCTTAAGAATCAGGTGCCTCCTGAGCTACCTCCCTTCAAACTTCGTAACATAGAGTCCAAAAGCTGAGCATATATGAATTCTACCTTTGTGACCCTTCCCAGCTCCCTTTCCATCAGAAGCCCAGTCTCTTCTAACAGCGGTGCCTCACTGTCAGTCTGGATACTACCACTCACCTCTGTCCTTGCAGTCAACCCTGTCCACAGGAACATCGGTACCTACCAGCAACTGTGGCGCACTTTCAGGTTCGCTACTACAGGGTAGCTCCCTCCCTGAAATAGCCACATCAAAAGCCCCAGCTTCTGATGTGGGGTCTATCTGGTTCTCCCCCAGGCTACCTGACTCACATGCCTGTCTCCAAGCCTGAATGTACATAACTGCATGCACACAATGTACTGCATTATCAAAATCATTCTCTATCAAGACATCTGCAGGGATATTTTCAAACACACCTACCTGCTTACTTCCTTTTCCACCATCCCAGTCAAGGTGAACCCTGGCCAAAGGTATTTGAAATGGAGTCCCTCCTAAACTTATGACAGGTGTGGACTGCCCAAGCAAGTATTACTCCTCTTTAACCACCGCAGGCTTCACAGTGGTTATGTCAGATGGTGTCTCTCTCTCTCTCAGAAGTGGCCCGTCTTCCATCCACTAAGATAGGATACAAACTTCGGTGATAATTTGGTACCCTTGTTGTCTCCAGACAACTTACCACTGCCATGTTGTTATTCTAACTTGCTGGCTCCTCCTTCTTTTGTTCCCCACCTTGCCTCAGTGGACATCTGCATGCTACATGGCCCCTCTGGTTACATTTAAAACATCTAACCGTTGGTCCTGGCCTTGTACCTGAACTAGTGGCTTCCCCTGTTACTGGTGTAGTCTGTTGGGGTGGTTTAGGCTGTTCACCATGAATTCCCCTATACCCATGTACAGAGCTGGGTATCCCCTACTTCTGCAGTGATGCCCTGCTTGCTAAGTAGAGATCCCCTTTTCTCCCCAGCTCATCTGCAGAGTTAAACTCCCTGTCTGGCAGCCAGATTCTCCTGTCCTCAGGGAAAGAACTAAGGGCTTGCTCCATCACCAAAAGGTCTGCCAGCCCTTCAAATGTGGTGACTTGACACCCACTCGCTCACCTGTGAAAATAAGTGCTTAACTCAGCAATATAATCACATACACTTTTCATCTGCCTTGCATCTATGGTCACAAAATTCTATAAGCTTCAGGTGTTAACTTAAAACATTCTAATGAACATCGTTTTACTTTATCATAGTTTAAACAATCAGTACCAGACAATTTAGAAACAGCAGTTACAGCTTTATCATGGAGTAAGGGGGCCATGAACCATACCCAAGGCCCTTAGTTAACATTATACTTTTAAATACATTAATAAAACTATCAAAATCATCACCCTCTGTAAACTGTGGAAGAAATTTACTGACCTTTAGTGTTTCTGGGGTTCAGTTGATCCGTTCCCCATTACCTCTATGACCTTGCCGAAGAGTCAGCATCTCCCTTTCATGTTGGAGCAGTTTCTCATTTTCTTCGGTCTCCAAACTCCAGTCTCTCTTCGACCTCCATTTGCTTTCCTCGTCTTCTGCTGCAGAACGCTGCAGTCTCTCTCTTTGACCTCTGAATGCTGATTCTAACTACATCTGTTTTGCCTTTTCTTCAGCCTCCAAATGCCACAGCCTCTCTGTTGATTCTACTTCCAACCATTTGACTTCCAGTTCAAGTCTCTCTAACTCCAGGCAGATATGAGGAAGAGGTGAACTGTCCAGTTTCTGAAGACTGCAAATCCCCATCACCACACTGGTTACCTTCCAGGTTGCAAGTCCATGCTGCAGCTGTGAACAAGGCTGAAATAATTTCTTCTTTAGTCAGGTTGGCATGCACTAGTCCTTTGGATTCACACACCTTGGCCAACTGGCTCTTTGGCAGCTTGCTATAATCCACTGCTGAGATCCTTGCCTGCTTTCCCTGACTAAACTAAGTTAACAAAAATAAATAAAACTGTTGTGAAAATGAAACTCTATGTTTACCGTGTGACTGCTGAGTGTACACACACCTTCAGTGACAACTGTCCAGAGTCTACTGAAGTTCAAGTAATATCTTACTCAGCTGCTACCAATACGTGACGGGTCCCTACCCCTGGTCAGCAATCAAGGAGACTCAATCTTCACCACGGACTCTGATGAGGGATGGTCACAGAGCAAAGATGGATTCACACAGTAGTTCCAGATGCAGCTCCCTGCACCAAGCACAATTTCCCTTAAGAGCACACAGAGAGCATGCTCCAGACCCGAGGCCAAACTTTCTCTCTCCAGACCCACACAAAACTCCACACTGACCACTTTGAAGCTCTGTGTCCCTGTTTCCAGTAGCAGACACAGACTTGGATATTTGAGTTTCACACACAAATACACACCTGGGAAAAGCTGGCACAGAATTTCTAGCTGTGCCCCTTTCTGCCCAGACTCTGAGGTGAACAAACTGCCACCAGTCAGCTACCCTAAGGCTCTAACCAAGGGTACCCAATTATACTGTGTAAAATAAATACCAATACAAATGATAGGGTGTGACCAAAGCAGCAAGGCTTTCAAGAGCAGTCACAGAGTCACTAAAACAAGCATAAGCACTCTTAAGATGTTAAAAAGTATTCTCTAAAAGTCCAGGCACAATGAAATGTATTAAAATATTTCATGACAACTAATAAAACGGAAAACAGGAGAATACCGAATACAATAAACAGAGTTTCAACCACAAAGATATAAAAATACAGCTGGATAGTTTCTCACAGATGCAAAAAACAATACTAAACTATTCTCAATAAATGTCCCTGACTAACTAAAGAATTACTGTCCCCTGACTACTTACTGAAGCAAGGTAAGCTGATATTAATGAAGAGCTCTAGCATATAATCAAAAATGACTTCCCACAGCAAAAGCCAGATGATATCTCTCTATGTCTATGTGAATGTGTGAGATATATATCCTGTCAGAAATCTTTCCCTTGTCAGATTCTAAAGTGCTGCTCTGAGGGTTCCAGTGAAACCAGATGCTGGCTACAGGATGACATCACCTTCAGTCACCTGACTCTGGTACAATACACACAGAGAGTTGGGGAGGGTGGCCTAATGGTTAAGGTGTTTGCCTTACAAACACAAGGTACAGGGTTTGACTCTCACAAGGGATAATTGGCTAGGCTTAAAATGGCTCACAAGGGCAGTTAGCTTAGTACTAATCTATGAACCTATGAGCTTTGCTAAGATCTGTGGCATCTGAAAGCAATAATGCACTTTCAAATGTTCCACCCTTCCAGGGTTCTCTGATAAACATACGTAGTTGATCAGTTACAACAATACAACCTAATATACATGCATACATTCTTTCTGTCCAGCATGACCTACCATTGATGCATTTTTAACACAAGTAACTTTACAAATATATTTTTAACTCCAACATCTGGAAAAATCTGTGTGATAGTCAAATAACCTAAAATTCTTTACAAAACTCCAGCTAGCTATGCTGGCATATGTACACGTGTACTGCCCTACTCTCCCTTGCACAGATGGCACTACCTCATAACATCACAGGCTCCTCTCAGAATTACTTTCTCTGCCTTCTGTCGGCTGACTGGATTGATAAGTACTGGCTTAACCTGTAATCTTAAATGAGATTAAAATTGTAATGAATGAATGCGCTGATAGGTTCAAACAGAAGTAGTGTACTATTTTATGACAACATTCAGGTTCCAAGCAGGAGTTACTGGATTGTCAGGGTGGCTTGAGACAGATGATTTCTAGAAATTGTTTAATAGCTATGCTGGAAGTAAAAGGATATTACAATAGGATGAAAGTGAAGATAGCAGAAAGGCATACCTTTAAAGAAGTAAGACCAGGCCTTGCCTAAAATGATGTGAGAGGTAGTGATGGACCTGTGGAACGGGAGAGAAATATGTGTTTATCCCCTTATCACACCAAATTTTGAACTTGGCCCATTTAAACTGGACTTTCTACTATTAGGCCTCTTGTCTCCAAGTATAAAGAGTACATTTGCGGAAGAATACTGGTTAGCATATATAAGCCAATATCCCCCAGCTTGTGAGCAGAACCATTAGAAAACTGCACTCACACCTTGTCTAAATTTTTTGAAATGTACAATTACTTGGCTATAAATAATCCCACTATACCAATTATTAAGGGACTACCGAAAATACATAAGAACCAACATCCCATCCCACTCAGACCTATTGTTTTGGGGGACAATTGGGTGACTGCCAACATTTCTTCATTTATAGAATTTTTACTTAGACCTGTTGTCGACTCGTTTAATACTATTTTAAAGGACACTTATCAATTACTTGATTATTTATCAGCAATACATCTAGCTCCACATGAACACGAGTATTTATTAATCACTCTAGATGTGAAAAATCTTTTTACATCTATCCCAAATGACTTGGGCATTGAAGCAGTGGGAGAAATATTGTCAGATGAAACATCCTTTACAAATGATAGACAATTGTTATTAGGCCAATTATTGGACTTAGTCCTGAACAATAATGCATTTATGTTTTTGAATAATTATTACTTACAGAAATGGGGGGTGGCAATGGGCACTCCTTGCGCCAATACTTATTCCAACTTGGTTGTATTAAATTGGGAGCGCAGATGCCTCTTCACCCACCACTTGTTTTCTAAAGTAAAAGTCTATAAACGTTTCGTGGACGACATTTTTATTGTTTGGGAAGGCACCGAGAATGATTTTAAAGATTTTTTAAACTATTTGGAAACCACATCCACCTTCCTCCAGTTCACCATGGAATGTTCCCATACTTCGATAAATTTCTTAGATGTAACTCTAAGTATCACAGAAGATGGTTTTATCACATCATCATTGTATAGGAAATCCACATGGAGAAATACACTTCTTACCTTCGACAGTATGCATCCTAGATACATTTTCCCTGGTATCATTAAAAGCCAATTTGTTAGATTAACCAGGCTTTGCAAGGATGCTTATAAATTAAATTCTGAAGCAGACAGCTTAGAATCCCTCTTTATAGAAAGAGGATATGATCCAAGTTTAGTTAGTACTATCAGAAATAACATCATTAATAATACACACACAGAAATTAAATTTGCTAGTACTAGAAAAAGTACAGATATAAATAGACAAACAAAATTCATAGCGGTAACATTGAATTATACAAGTACTGTCAGAGATATTAAAAATGTGTTTTACAACAATTGGAAGGTTTTAATGATGGATCCATTTATTAGGCAGATTGTGGGAACCAAACCCCATTTCATGTTTAGAAATAGCATGAATCTTAAACGGCGACTGTGCAATGATAATCATTATATTCATTCAGCAGCATCATTTGCCACCCATAAGATTGGCACCTTTCCTTGCTATAGTTGTAACAGATGTAAGTTCATTGCTAACATGTCTGAGTTCCATCATCCGACCATGAATTACATTTTCTGACCTAGATTTTTTGCTACTTGTTGTACAAAGAACCTCATTTATCTCGCAACATGCAAAGAATGTCAAGCCTTCTATGTCGGACTTACTAAAAGATATCTGAAAGACAGAATATATGGTCATCTATATGACATAAGAAGAAAAAATGAACTAAACGCCTTAGCGAAACACATACTAGAATATCCCTTACATCACTTTGATTTTAGAGTCCTGGAAATAATCAGAAACAACAATAGAGGGGGTGATAATATCAGAAACAACAATAGAGGGGGTGATAATATGTTGGTTCTAAGTAATAAGGAACTGAAATGGATTTTGAGGTTGGCAGCCCATATACCCCCTGGCATTAACAGCCATATCTCCATCAAGCCTGCTTTGGAAGCTAGATAAGGATTAAAAATTATTTTCCTTCTTTAGTTAAGTGTCGTTTAATATTAATTTTAACGTGTCCTAAATGCAAATTGATTCAACATTTTAAGTTCAATTGTTGAGTAACTATAGATTCTTTATTTTTAAAATTTTTAATAATAATTCTTAGATTCATTTTTAATATGTAATTTAAATTATTTATTTATGCTGATATATAAGCATAAGTTATTTTCTATGTTGAACATATGATTTCAAATGCACTTCCAAATATTTTAAAGTGTTAGATAACATATGTTATAAATTATATGTATATAATGTTCAATACTTACATACATTTCTAATCAATTTGTTAATCTGTATATTGCTAGTATTTTTGACATACTTTTGTTTCATGCATTTAAGATAGTAAACATGTTACACGTCCGTTCATGATACTTTGTTATATATTTAAACAGATATATATACATATTTTTACACCATATTATATATCTTTTATATTACACCTGTTAGATTACATTATTTTATATTTTATACTAACTTCTAAATATAAACTATACATGAACCTTTATTAGAATAGACATGGACATGTCTACATGCACCTGTATAATAGTTACTTATAAGTAAGTCAGTTATTTATTTATTTATTCATTTACAAATTCATTCATCTATTCATTTATTTCACTTATTTATATATTTATATAGATATTTATTTATTTATATATCTATATTTAATATGTACTATATAAATATAAAATATTAAGTTTTATATAAACCATCTGCTTCTTACTAATGAATGAATGAACATTCTTTATATTCCACATAGAATTGATTATGATACAATCTATTTGTTCATTATTTACTCTTTCATTCCTTATGAAGCAAAAAAACATTTCGCTATATTTGCGTTAGCCCATGCTCATATTATTTCGAGTAACAATAAACACCACAATATTGTTTGCTTTTGAATGATACTGCTTGAATCTAAGGTCTTTTAAAAATGTCTGATCAAGTTTCCGATGTTTAATAGATTAATTGTCTTAATGAGCTAATCATCTTATTTTAGTTTTGGCGCCTTTTTACAAATTTTATTATATAAACAAAAGTTTTTATTGTTAATGTTACTGTCTGATGAAGCATAGTAGTTGCTACGCGAAAGCGCTTACGTTTAAATAAAAGTTTTTCGTTCTGAACATATCCTGGCTTTTGGTCGAATTTATACTGGATATTATGCTGATGCGGATTTACTAAAAGAATTCATTTTGGAGACATTGAACTGTTTGCTGAATAACTTGGTCATTTTGGCACTGTTCCGTGGTGACAGAGCCTGGTTTTACCCTCAACCTATGAGCTTTGCTAAGATCTGTGGCATCTGAAAGCTATAATGCACTTTCAAATGTTCCACCCTTCCAGGGTTCTCTGATAAACATACGTAGTTGATCAGTTACAACAATACAACCTAATATACATGCATACATTCTTTCTGTCCAGCATGACCTACCATTGATGCATTTTTAACACAAGTAACTTTACAAATATATTTTTAACTCCAACAGCTGGACAAATCTGTGTGATAGTCAAATAACCTAAAATTCTTTACAAAACTCCAGCTAGCTATGCTGGCATATGTACCACTTGATAAAGCTCAGAATTCCTCTGAGCGAAAGCGCTTGTGTGTTATTATTCTGTGGTCTTGAATAAAGGAATTATTTGAATTCGTTTGGTGCCTACCTGGATTTACTGAATCTGCCTTGGTGAACTTACAACAAGCTGTTCCATTTCCTGGCTGTGTGTGCATTTACTTCCAAGTACTGGCTTAACCTGTAATCTTAAATGAGATTAAAATTGTAATGAATGAATGCGCTGATAGGTTCAAACAGAAGTAGTGTACTATTTTATGACAACATTCAGGTTCCAAGCAGGAGTTACTGGATTGTCAGGGTGGCTTGAGACAGATGATTTCTAGAAATTGTTTAATAGCTATGCTGGAAGTAAAAGGATATTACAATAGGATGAAAGTGAAAATAGCAGAAAGGCATACCTTTAAAGAAGTAAGACCAGGCCTTGCCTAAAATGATGTGAGAGGTAGTGATGGACCTGTGGAACGGGAGAGAAATATGTGTTTATCCCCTTATCACACCAAATTTTGAACTTGGCCCATTTAAACTGGACTTTCTACTATTAGGCCTCTTGTCTCCAAGTATAAAGAGTACATTTGCGGAAGAATACTGGTTAGCAGATATAAGCCAATATCCCCCAGCTTGTGAGCAGAACCATTAGAAAACTGCACTCACACCTTGTCTAAATTTTTTGCAAATGTATTCTCAATCTCATAAACATGCACAGATTGTATAATAAGCAACTAACTGTTGAATAAAACTTTAGAAATTGCTTATGCATTCTAGTAAATCTAATGAGGGATAACAGTTTAGCAAAACATTAGGGTATGCAAGAGTCCTAATCAATTTTTAAGTGATTTATTCGAGCTTTGCTCAGTCATTCTTGATTATATGCTAGAGCTCTTCATTACATGCAACCAAAGCTGAAACAGACAGCTAACTTTCCACCTGTAAAAGAAAATGAATAAGAGAGAGAAATGTTCCCAAGCACCTTGATGAGGCAGTGACCACAGAGTTTTGTTCTGTATCATGTGGTTTTCCTTCTATAAAAGATTCATCCTGATCACGGTTCTGACCATCAACCCTCCCCACCCCAGGGTGGGGATCTAACACCAGAAGTCATACTTTCATCCATGGGGGATCAGAATTTGAATACGACAGGCATGTAATTGGCCTCTGCAAGGGTATATCACCCACTTTCAAGACTTGTGTAAACCCTCAAGACGTCCTAACCCCCTTCAGTCAAAATGCCCATGTCCAACCTCTAGTCTCTACAAAGAATCAAGAATGTTGTCACACTTTGGGATAATGCTTCCTCCTGAGAAAGCCAGGCTTCAAGGTGCCTCCTCTCCCCTTCCTCAGCCCGCTCCTCCAGCACCCACGCTGTTATTTACAACCAGGATATGTGGATCATAGGGAAGGCTTTATCAATATAAACCAGGAAGCTGGCAAATGTATAAGAAGGTTAGACAGCTTAATTATTTAAACCACTGAGACCAGAAATCACAGACAATGGAAGCACAAAAATACCCTAGCCATGCAAGGAGCTACAAGGCCCAAGATGGGTTTGGTGTGCAAATTATACCTCATTTGGTATAGTGCGAGGTATATACAAGACGGATAAGTATAATTATACTGCATTATGTACAGCAAAATATAAGTAGTACATTAAGTACAGCAGAACACAGATTTTTTTATCCTGCATCTTTAAAGCATGAGTATTTGGCTTCAATCTGAATATGCTCCTTCAGTTTGGTTTGAAATAAACTCACAGTCTCCTGTTCGCCAACATCTGCTGGAAAGTTGTTCTACTCAGAAAGTCCTAGTTTAGTCAGAGCCTTTTTTCCAAAGTTTGTTTTAATTTTCATCTGAGTAATGTGGGAGTACTTTTAAATTTTTCTCTTAGTGAAAAGGTCTGTTAAATAAAGGGTGACAATTATTAGTGGGAAGCATTGTTGGAGTGGAATGATTTTAAATAATTTTGCAATAAACAGAAATGTGGCTGTTCTAGGAATGGGAAGCCAACTTAGCCCTTATACTAGATCACAGTGATGTGTGTAAGGACGGCTAACAGGGCAGATCTGCAGATTTTCATTTGTAGTATATGAGGGTTAGGGCCAGACTGCACAGAAATAAATGGGAGATTACATTCAAAAGTGGGGATATGCACACTATTAGCAATAGCTTTGCGTGTGGTGGGGAAAAAAGGTGGGAAATCTCATAACGAAAGTTTCAGTTGTGAGAGGCTTTTACTAAAGATCATATCAGTGCGATTTGTAAATGTGAAAGGTGGGTCTGAAATCATGCAAAGATATTTCAGCTCAGTGACATTTGGTATTTGCTTTGCATATATTCCTCACTACTATATATAACGGTTTTCATCTAATGTAGACATTTGTTTCATATTTCTATTGCATATACTCTCACTGTATTTATTTTACTTTGCTCCTCAGAGCCCAGGTCGAGAGTGAAAAGGGTCAACTGATCAGTTCCCCAACCTGGTCAAACAGCAAATAAATGAAGGATTACAGCATTTAACAGTGTGGCTTTAACTTCAACATATAGTGCTGGGAGAGTAGAGCCAAAGCTCATTTAAGTGAAAAAGGAAGGTGTTGGCAAGCCAACAGATCGTCCAACACAGGTATGCAATGCCAGTGTGCAGCTTAATACTGACAACAGGGCCAGTAGTGTGTGCACACTTTTAGTATAGGTTCACAGGCAAGTACTGGGCAAGATGTCTTGCAGGTCATTTTAAGCCTTGCCAATTTCCCTTTTGATCCTTGAATTAACCTATCCCATTTAGTACTGGAATGGCCTTACCTATCCCATGGTTGAAAATTATATATTACCTTAAGTGAGAATAGCTGGGATCATACTACAGATAATTTGAGGGGACGCATGCATGGGATAAAGACTTGGTAACAGCCTCTGTACATTAGTATAGCGGACAGTCCTGAGATAAATTGTTTCCCAATTCACAGATCCAAGTTGCACTTGAATATGGAGAGGGATGAGCTTTATTTCATGTAGATGGGAAGTTTGTTCCTGAGCAACAGTATCTTCTGTGAGGTATACCTGTCCTGCCAAACCATTCTGTTGATGCTGCAGAAAAGGTTTAGATCTGAAGACTGAGCATTTCTGATGTCATATGACTTGCTAATGTCTAGTAAATCCATCCGTATTGGTTCAGAGGATGCCTTTAATGCCAGATACAGGCCAAGTCTTAGCAGTTCGTATGATACAGAGTATAATGACAGGGCCTTTAGTCATTCCATGTAGGACATATTGTTTAGGCCTTGTATCCTTTTAATAAAGTATCTCTGTAGGCATTCCAGTTGTTGCATGTGTCTGGACAGATACACATCAAATGGGGCATTATACTCAAAGACTGGCCTAATGAGGACTGACTAAAGAGGACAATGACATCCCAAGATATAGACACAACCCCCTTTGTTTACAAGCTGTGCAATATAGGACTTTCTTATGATGATGGACACATGTTGGTTGAAAGCTAGGTCACTGTCCACATATGTTCCCAAATCCTGAACAGCTGGGTCATCTCTTAGAGGTGTACTGTCAATTTGTTAGTTATATGGGGTAGATGACTTCTCAAAGGATACAATAATGCATTTTTGGCATTTAGTTTCAGTCAATTAATTTGGCACCAGTTATTTATTTGGGACAAACCTTCCTGCAGGATAAGTCAACTAGGAATCCAATGACTGGTTTTAGCTTGCAATCATCAACAAACTTAACTCAGTTAGGGTCCTGTGGTATTGGCTTTTACTTCAGAGAAGTAGATGCCAAAGGTCCCAGCACAGAAACCTACAGGACTCCACTTATGACTGCTTCCTTTGTGAATCTAACTTCCCAGATTTTGATTTTCCAAATCCTGTGAGCCAGCTGGAAAATCCAGCCTGTGACACAGGGGTTTATTCCCAGTTAATTTAGCATTTCTGCTATGCCTGAGTGTGGGATTGTGGCAAAACCTTTGGACAGGTTGTGGTATGAGGTGTGTACCTTTTACCTTCATCCACTGCTTTGGCAACCTTTTCAAAAAAGTACACCAGGCTGAGTAAGCATGACCTGTCCTTGATTCCAAACTGAGATGGGTCCAGTATTTGGAGGTTCCCTACATCATTATTGATTAGTTCCATAAGTCTTTTCATGGCTTTGCATATGAGGCTGGTCAGATTTGTGGGTCTGTAATTGCTTGGGTCTATGGAAGGTTCTCCTTTACATAGGGGAATGACTGTAGCCGCTCTCCATTTACTTAGTACAAAACCTGTATGAAGGTTGAAGTTAAACAGTGGCTAAATTTTGCTTCATCCTATTTAAGCTGCATCCAGGGGCATTATCAAGATGATGCAGTATTTTGAGCTTCTGACAGTGCTGTTAGGATTTGTCCTGAATGACATCTGGAGGCCAGCCACTTTCAGGCATACCTAGAGGGACAGACATAGGGATGAGAGGGGTAAGGTTACAGCTGAATTTATTGGCCAGTAGATTCACTATATCTTCAGCTTTGGTGTGGCTAACATTGTTTCCAATCACCACAAAGTGTTGAAGCATTGTGCTTTTGAGATTACTAACAAAGGCTGTGTGATTGTCTTTGGGCTGAATAGTTATTTTGTCCTCAAACTTAGTTTTTTAACCTCCTGAGTTGTTTGTTTATTTCAGTGGCAAGGGCTCTATCATTCTCTGAATTATTCTCCTTACCTTTTGGTCAAAATTCTCTTCCTTTTCTGTAAAGCTTGTTGATATTATGGTTCTACCATGTGGGTTTGTTCTGTGCTTGTTCCATAGGAAACAGCTGCATCTGAGCAGCTGTTTACATGCTTGTATCGTGCTGGTGTATGTTACCACATACTCAGTGGAGTTAACTTGGTTTGGTGGGGATTTGAACCTTGCCAATGTATCACTTAGGAATAGGAAGTTTTTCTTAGAGAAATTTCTAAAGATACCTTGGATAGAAAGGCTCTCTGGTTTCAGCTTTATTTTGAATGAGATGGCTTTATGGTCAAACCTAACAAGTGATGAAGATATGCAAGGGATGGTGCAAGATACCCCATATTAGTAAAAACAAGATCCAAAATCTTGTCCCTCCCAGTGGGTACTTGGCACTCTAATTGTTATATGCCATTTGTACTGACAAAGTCCAGGTATCTCTGTACTTATACACTAGTATTTGTGTAGGTTTCCCAATCTACAGGTGGATAGTTTAGATTGCCTAGCAAAACTGTACTCGGTTTAATACTAAGTGATTCTAGTTTCAGTAGATAGACACTGTGGCTTTCATAGATCATAAAGGAAGTTCGATAGCTAACTAATGTATGGTACAGAACCTTTCTATAACCTGTTTGACAAAGAAGTTCAAGTGCATCATGCTGCTTTACTGGCCTTGATGAGAGTCTCTTCTGGATGAAGAATGAGACACCTCCACCTTTTCCCCCATTCCTGTGAAACAGCTGGTCTAAATGTGTGGAAAGCATTGGAATCCTGCAAAGCCAGAGTGCTCCCTGCTGTACTAAACCATGTCTCAGTCACTAAACATGTATCAATGTCCTCCAGGATGAAAAGGGCTTGTAGGGAGTTTCTTATTAAGGCTCCCAGGGCTGACCAATAACACCTGCTTGTTTCATTACGTTGGTAGGTTTATCAGGTTGGCATTGTCTAAAAAAGCCGCTATGGGGGTAACATAATGTCTTTGCCTACAAATGAAATCCTAGAGGGGATAAATGCAGGCCAGCCCTGGTGAAGAAAAGTGTTCTGTTTATCCCCCCCCAGGATGAAGGATATTTTACCCCCTTCAAATGACACTAAAAATTAAGCCAATTAATGAAGTCTATTATCATTTGCTCATACCGAGGCATCATCCTTGGAAAAGTAAGATGGATGCTCAAAGCTAGGCTCATACTTGCCTTGGACACACAGTCGAAGAGCTCCACCATGTCTCTCTTCATGCAGTCAAGGGTAGTAAACCTCAAATGCAGGATACTAGCATGAAGTATGACAGAGTCATACTGGTATTTGTTCATGGGCCTGAGTGTGCGAGTGATTTGATGGATTCTGGCACCGGACAAACAACAAGCCATCACTCTTTCCTTGTACAGTCTGGTAAGACTTACATCTGTACATCTTACAATGGAGTCACCTATTAACAAGGAAGCACAGTTATGTAAGTAAATGTTCCATAACAGCAGATGCTTGAATGATCACTGCTGCAATGGCCTTAGCTATATAGGTTATATCCTGCTAAAGAAAAAACACTCCCAACAGGCATTTTTCAACCTGGAGGGCACTGATGTCTGTGTGGCAAGGATGTAAGAGCCAGCCTGCTTCTAAATCTTTAAGACACCTCCCACATGCCCAATCAATCAGTCAGCTCGAGCTGAGCTGACTAAAAAGACAGGTTTGAGCACAAAACACTTCAGAGCTTTCATGCCAACAAAGAAAGAAGGCTGAGCCCTGAAAGGACAATGCTAGGAAAAAAAAAAAAAAAGTATTCACACCCAGGCATAAACACACCAAGAAACAAGGGGGCTAGAGGGAGTGATAATTCGGACATCTATTGTTATGGTAAGTTTACTTAAACAACTGCACTGTGTTCACTATACTGATCACTGCTACAGTAGCTTTAACTATATAAGTAGATTACCCTACCTAACTACATTAGGGAGGTAGAAAGGAAGGGTCAAGAAGCCCCTTTACTATGGGGCTAGCAACGCTTGATCTAGACCTAGAGAAGGAATTCAAGCTTGTAATATCTTGTGAATGTATGTATGAAGGACCAAGCTGCTGCTTCTAGAATAATTCTGGAATCCAACTCTTTCCAAAAAGCCGCAGATGAAGCCAAGACAATGGTAAAGTGGGCCTTGACCCTGCTCGGAATAAGTTTGTTGTGGTGATTATAACAAAAGGTAACAGCCTGAGACAGCTACTTGGAATTAGTCTGTTTTGAAACAGGATGTCCCTTCTTACCTTCACAAGAAATGAACAACTAATCTGAAGATCTGAAAGATTTAGTTCTGCCAAGATGGTACCAGAGCCGACTGTGGACATCCAAGATATGGAGGATCCTTTCTCTCTCATTTTTAAAATCAGGAAAGAAAAGGGGGAGATGGATAGTTTGGCTTAAAGTAAACTTGGATACCATTTTAGGCATAAAAGAAGAATTAGTTCTCAAAGAAACTCTGTCTCTTTGGAAAATGAGATAAGCTTGACTCACCACAACAACTTGCAACTCAGATGCTCTTCTTGCAGAGGTCAGAGAAAGAGAAATTAGAAAAACTGTTCTGAACGTTAAGAACCTCAAGTCAGACAGATTAGCTAGTTCAAACTGATGAAGTGTGAGCTTCCCTAATACACAATTTAGATCCCAAGAAGGGGTCACCATTTTTCTTACAGGCCTCAAAGCAGAACCCCTTTCAAAAACATTTTGATGCGAGAATGCACTGAAACAAGAGGATCCATGGGCAGACATGCTGAAATGGCCAATAAATTAACTTTGATGGAGGAATAAGAAAGATCATAGGATAGTAACACACACAAATATTGTAAAACCAGAGAACAACTAACTCTGAATGGTGATGATTATGAAGTTGGCACCAACTAGAAAACGTTTTTCACTTTCTAATATAAGATTTTCTTGCCTCCATTAGTACCTCCTGCATGTCATCAGTAAACAGGTGCCTAAAGGGCATTAAGACCCTATCATCCATGCAGTCAACTAAAGTTGACTGGGGGTCGGGGTATAGCAAATATCCTTGCTATTGTATGAGTAGATCCATTCTGTGAGAAAACATCTGGTAATTGCCCGTGGCCATTTCCAAAAGAAGGGAAAACCACTGTTGTCTGGGCCAGAAGTGAGTCACCACAATGATCTTGGGGGATTCCTTCTAAATCTTCAGAAATACCCTGGGCATCAGTGGAATGGGTGGAAAAGTACACGAGAACATTCCAGTCCAAAGGAAAGGAAAAAGCATGAGTCTTCCAGGCCTTCTTGCATGAAGTTCCATTGCAGAATATTGACACTGATTGTTCATACAGGAGGCAAACAGGTTTACTTGAGGAACTCCCCACAGATGGAGCAAATCTTGGAAGACTTCCTGAGACTCTGCTCTCGTCCTGCTCAGCTTGTCTGCCACACAATTTTTCTCTGATGGAATGTAGAATGCCTGCAAAGTGAGACTGTGCTGTGAAGCTATACCCCACGCTAATGTGACTAGTCTGCAAGGCAGCATGACCTGGTTCCCCTTGTTTACTGATGTACCACATGACTGTAGTACTGTCTGCAAAAACTTGGAGAGATCCCAGAGACCAATAATTATTCAGAAAGTTAAATGACTTGATCAGAGCAAACATCTCTAAAAGCTATGTGAGTGAGTCTATCCTTGGTGTCCCGCACACCTTGCAATTTTATTCCTCCTGAAACTGTTCTCCAAGCAAGTCTGAGTTGTCTCTGGTGACTGCATTGGAGCAGGGAGGGAGAAGGGGAGACCTGGACTGAGGAATATTTGCTGTCTCCATGAAGTGATTCTTTTCTGACAAACCCCAGCAATGGGATTTGAAATGACAAAGGATGTTGGTGTTGAGACTTCAGATATTATTGAATATTTCTCATATACAGCCTTGCCAAGAGTATAACGAGAATCATAGATTTCATGAGACCTAAAATCCTGAAGTATTCTTTCACGGTGACCAAAGGCAGAGTGGAAAACCTTAAGAATATATCTTATTTTTTCCTGTGGAAGAAAATCTCTTTTGTTAGAGTAAACTGTTTTATGTAAGCAAATTGATTTATGTAAAGTGTTAATATAAATACTGCAATATACATGTATTGTATTAATATACACACATACACATAAATATATATATATATATATATATATATAAATATATAATAGTGTAAAGTGCTAGTATAATGCATGTTGGGTAAAGTGATATAAATATTTGGCATCTATAGGCTTACCTTTCCAGACTGTTCTACAATGCTCTACACTTTTCTTCATGGGCAGTATACTGCTGCTAGAGTTCCACAATATGGAGCTTGTTCCATTGATAACATAGGCGTACCTTTACAGACTGTTCTCACTGGTCTTCATGGGTAGCATAATGCTCCTATGAGAGTTCCAGAATGTGGACAAAGTACAGTTGTGTACCTACCATAAATGTAGATGTTCGAGTGTATTCACTATTGCAGTCATTACACTTGGGTTATCCTGCTGGCAGGCTACCCGCAGTTGGCCTGAATTCCAAAGTCCTGGTCCGGCGTCAGTTGCGGTCGCCTCTTCCCTGACGTCAGTGCGCCAGGGGTATATAAGATGCAGCCGATGCCATTTTCTTCAGTTTTTCTTGCCCCAGATGTCAGGTGCCCCCAAAAGGGTAAGCTAAAAACATTGCTAATGCAAAGCATGCACTAAAATAAACAGTACCTTCATCTACAAGCAAATACACCACATAGGTTATACAGAATAAGTCCCAGCAAAGAAAGGGTGATGGTGGGTGGGTAACCTGGACTGCAACAGTGAATACACTCGAACATCTACATTTATGGTAGGTACACAAATTGTACTATGTTCATCATGTTTCACTGTTGCAGTCATTACACTTGGGTTGAATCCCAAAGCTGAGGTTGGGTGGCTGGGTCTAAATAAGATTAGGAGTGGCTATGAGGCCCTGCAGAACTGCAGTGGCAAAGCCTGCTCTGGATTTAGAGTAGAGAGGTAAGTGGTAGTGCTTGGTAAAAGTGTGCACTGAAGTCCAAGTTGCAGCCTCCCTTATATCCTTGGTTGGTACACCTCTGAGGAAGGCTGCTGAGGTGGCTGCTGCCCTGGTTGAATGTGGCCTAATGCTCTTAGGCACTGATTTTCCATGTTGTGCATAGCAGAAACGAATGCAGTGTCCTATCCATTTTGAAATAGTCTGTTTTAAGATAGCCTTTCCTTGTGATCCTGCAGCATATGCCACTAAAAGTTGCTCAGTCTTTCTGAAAGCTTTAGTTTTGTCCAAGTAGAAGCGTAGCTGTGCATGTCCAAAGAATGTAGAAGTCTCTCCCCTTTATTCTGGGGATTTGGATAAAAGGTAGGCAAATGAATGGTTTGATTAAGAGCCACACTGGATACCACCTTTGGCATAAAAGTTGGCTTTGTCCTTAAGAGAAACCCTGTCCGGATGGAAAATGATAAAAGGTTCCACAGCCATTAATGCCTGTAACTTTGAGACTTTTCTTGCTGAAGTTATTGCTAGGAGCAGCGCTGTTTTCCATGATAAGAATTTTATCTCGGCTGTATTGGCTGGCTCAAAAGGAGGCAGTGTGAGTTTTTCCAAGACAAAATTGAGGTCCCTTGTAGGTATCGGAGCTCTCCTTGGGGGTCTTATGTTTTTGGCCCCTCTGAGGTACTGCTTTAGCAGTGGATGTGAGAAAATAGGTGGTTCCATATTGTAAAGGGCTGAAATGGCCGAGGCATGGATCTTAGTTGATGAGAAGGATAGGCCTTTGTCCAGCATCTCAGTTAGGTATTGTAAAATCTGAGGAATATTTGGAACAAGCGGGTCAATTTCTTGTGCCTGGTTCCAAGCACAGAATCTCTCTCATTTTTCTGCATAAGATTTTCTGGCGCTGGGCCTCCTGGCTTCCAAAATAACATCCATAACTTCTTTTGAGAGAGGTGTGTTCTAAGTGGTTATATTATTCGCCATGCAGCCATATTTAAGGTTCTGAGTTGGCTGTGTAGGATCTGATTGTTTTGTTGGGTCAGATGATGAGGAATTTGATGTAAAGTCCAGGCTGGGCCTTGAGACAAGCTCTTTAGGACTGGGTACCAGTGCTGGCGTGGCCAGTCAGGGGCAATCAGTATCATTTTTGGCTTCTCTTGTCTGACCTTTAGGAGTACCTTGGGGAGTAGAGGCAGTGGAGGAAAGGCATATACTGTAAGGGTTTTCCACCTGAATGATAGAGCATCCACCTTCCATGCTTGTTTGTGATAAGTCCTTGTGCAGAATCTCTGTAGTTGGTAGTTGTGAGGGGAGGCAAATAGATCTATGTCTGGGCATCCCCATTTTTTCCACTCGTGAGGGTCCATGAGGTTTCTGCTTAGTTTGTCTGCCAGAGTATTTGTCTTTCCTGGCAGGAATTGTGCTTGCAGATGTACTTGATAAGTCAATGCTGTGTTCCACAAAGTCATGGTTTGCCTGCAGAGGGGGTAGGAATGTGTGCCCCCTTGCTTGTTTATGTACCACATGACTGTAGTATTGTCTGTCTTTAGCAATAGTTGTCCTGGATGGAGAAGATCCTTGAAGGCTGTCAGGGCATTCTGTACAGCTAGCATCTCTTTGTGGTTGATATGAAGATGCATTTGGTTTGCGGACCATGTGCCCTGAATACATTTTCCTGTCATGTTTGCTCCCCCAGGCATAATCCGATGCATCTGTTGTTAGTGTCTGCCTGGCTGTGGGTAAAGTGAATGGCTGTCCCTTCTTGTGGTGACAGGCCAGTGCCCACCATCAAAACTCCTGTTGCAGGCAGGGAATGAGGGTAATTAACATTTCCGGGCTGTGGCAATGTTGAGTCCAAACACTTTTGAGATACCATTGTAGCTTCCTCATATGCAGTCTTGCATATGGAATTAGCAGAATGCAGGATGCCATGAAGCCCAAAGCCTGCAGAATTTTTCTTGCAGGTAACTGGGTTTTTGTTGCCATGTTTTCGAAGTAATAAGTTAGTTGCCTTTGTTTGTCTGGCGTGAGATAAGCCATCTGCGCAGTTGTATTTAAGCTTGCACCCAGGAATATTATCTTTTGAAAGGATACTAGTTTTGATTTCTTTTCGTTTACTGTGTTACCCTAGGCAAATTAGTAATCTTTTTACAAATGCCAGATGCTTTAGTAGAATGTCCTTGCTCTCTGCTTGAATAAGGCAGTTGTCCAAGTAGGGATACATTTGAATTCATCTTTGTCTGCAAAATGCAATTACTGGTGCCAGGCATTTTGTGATGACCCTGAGCGCAGTAGATAAGCCACGGGGCAGTGCAGAGAATTGGTAGTGCATTGAGCCAGCTATGAATCTGAGGTATCTTCTGCAAGATTGTCTGATTGGGACATGCAGGTATGCCTCTTTGAGGTCCAAAGTTAGGAGCCAAGCCTTCTTGCCCAGCATGGGCAGAAGTTGCTGCAGTGTCAACATTTTGAATTTTTGGAACGTCTAGAAAAGTATTTAGAATAGACAGGTCCAGTACTGGTCTCCATGCTTTGTCCTTTCTGGATACCAAGAAAAGCCTTGAGTAAAATCCTTGTCCCTGCTCTTGCTGAGGTACTCGCTGAATAGCCCTCATGTCCATGAGAGATGAAATTTGTTTTGTGCCTCTGCCCATTGACTGTGTGGCAGGTCTGGCATACCTTTTGCCTTTGGAAGGGTGTGAAAATGGAACCTGTAGCCCTGAGAAACAATATTCAGTACTCATTTGTCCTGGGTGATCATGTGCCAATTGTGTGAAAAAAGTGCTAGCTTTCCCCCTAAGGGTGCTGCCAAAAGATAAGTGCTTGTCATTGGCAGTGGGAAGTCATTGGGGCTGTTTTCTATATGGTTGTGATTTGTCTTCTCCGCTTTTGGAGGTAGAAGCACCCCGTTGTTTAGGCCTGTATGAGCCTTGGGGCTGAGATCTGCCTCTAGGGCATCTGTATCTGCCTCTTTGTGGTCTGTCTGACACTGGAAAGGACCAATTCTTAAAAGGCCAGTTCCTGCTAAATCTTGGTGGCTGAACCTGTAAAAAATCCTTTACTGTCTGCATAGATTTTGCTTTATCCTCCATTTTCTTTAACACCTCTTCTGCCTCAATACCAAACAAAGTATCATACTGTAATGGATCATCCAATAATTTTGCTTTTACATGATCAGGCAGATTCTGTTCCTTTAATCAAGCATGCCTACGAATGACAGAGCCTGTAACAGCGGCCCTGCAAGAGGCCTCTAATGAATCAAAACCACATTGCAAAGTATGCTTTCCCACTTGTTCAGCTGCATGCAATAAATCCTGCATTTCTTTGTTTTCAGGGCATTGAGTTTGTCTGCATTTTCTGTTTTAACAGAGACATTAGGTATTGTTGATATTTAAGCACATGAAACTGGCAATTTAAAGCCCTTACAACCAAAGTAGCAGAGGTGTAAACTTTTTCCCCCATCTGTCCAGTGCTCTAGAATCCCTATTGGAGGGGACAGGGTTTTTTTTTCAGTGGAAGCCTTTACCCCTTTGGGACCCTGAGAAATAGTTTCTGGGTCAGCAGCAGGGTTTTTATATAGAAATTTGTGAGAATCTGGAACCCTATAGTATCTATCCGGCTTAACTGGTGCAGGGGGTAAAGAGTCAGAAGACAGACTGGACGCTGAAAACACATCAACAATGTCTAGTACAGGTGGAATAGCAAGAGATCTGTGCTGAGGCAATAAAAGAAAATCTCTGAGCCTTTTCTTAGATTCTGAATAATCTTGGCTCTCCCAGTGGAAATGCTCCCTCATGGTGTGCAGGGTTTCCCCAAAAGAATAGTCCTCACGAGGAGAGGCTGAAGGGATACATTCTTCAGCATCAGAGTCCTCATAGGGAGGAAGAGAGAATCCCTGTTCTGAAGAGGAGTCAGAGGAAATGGAAACCTGATCAGAGGAATCATAATCAGTGTCTTGCCTAGGCCTTTTATCAGGAGGGGGATGGGAACCCCTGATCAAAGTAGTTAGGTGTTCGGCCATTTTGAGCATCTGTTTTTTTAGGCATGGAAGTCTGTCCAGGAGAATGCTGTACTTGTTTCTTTATCTTTAAAGCTGTTTTAGTCTTTGTCTTGGATGCTGAGGTTGGCTTGATATAAAGCTGTGTAGGTCTGAAAACACCCTCAGAAGCCGATGTCTGCTTCGCGGCTCCGGACCCATCTGAGGGATTAATTTCCGAAGGCCCAATACCTTGAGTATCCAGAGGCCTAGCTGTCTCCACGTGGGAGTCGGAGGCAGCCTGTGGCTCTGAGGTAGCGGGTGTCAGGGGCTGCGAAAGCACCTCACTTAGGACCGGTGAACTGGCGACTGGCCTAGAGGAGGCTTTGTCGTCAGTTTTGGACCTCGGATGCCTATCGTTTTCTTTTTCCTTGCGCTTTTTATGAACTCCGGTCGTCAGCTGTTCCAATGGCATTATATAAAGTAATGAAATGCAAAATCGTACCGACGCTTAATAGTGCGTTGGTTAAATCTAGCACAAAACCGACAACTAGCAACGTTGTGGTCAGGGCCTAGGCAAGGAATATAGTAAGAATGAAAATCCTTATGAGGTATTTGCTTCTCACAAGAAATACAATTGTTAACTTTTTCTGACATTGGTCTGGAGCAAGAAAAAATTTTCCCAACGGGGTACTTAGCTTTACTGAAGACTTCGGATCTTAAATTCAATTTCGAAAATCTCAGGAGTCGGCCGACCAGCACTTGCAAACTGCTTTTGCTTCGGGCACTGTGCGGCAAGAAAAACTGAAGAAAATGGCGTCGGCTGCATCTTATACACCCCTGGCGCACTGACGTCAGGGAAGAGGCGACAGCAACTGACGCCGGACCAGGACTTTGGAATTCAGGCCAACTGCGGGTAGCCTGCCAGCAGGATAACACAAGTGTAATGACTGCAACAGTGAAACACGATGAACATCATAGGATCACCTTTCTCGACTATTTTAAATAAGTGAAGAGACTGACTGGGAAAGGAGATTTTCTGAGGAAACTTCGTCGGCAGTAGCAGGAGATGGAAGGCGGGTTACCAGTCAGGCATTTGGGCAAGGACATCGGCCCAAAACTAGCTTTACAAAAAGAGATTCTGAAACATTTGCGTTGTAAAAGATAATTAAGTCGTGACAGAGTATTTTAAAGTCAGTTGGTTAATGCGTATTGTGGATTAACTGAAATAAATATACCGACTTGAACTTAGACGGTGGAAGTCTGTTTTCTGTGTCTGTGCTTGCTGCTTTAACAGTGATGAGCCAGGGCAGTTTTGAAATATGCACTTGCAAAGTTTCAAAGTCAACAGTAAATCATTAAAATACTCTTACATTTTAAACTTTGACATCAGCATCCAGTTTGACATTGTTCATTGTAGTAGTGCCGGTTCATGCTTCTTCCAGACGAAAAGGGTGAACGAGACATCATTTGAAGCAACTACTCTTCAGCGATCACTGAATTATCCAACGGACAAAGACTTTTGATGAGATTTTCCAGTTTCCAGCTCAATCACCTGGTAATTGTTAACAGCTCGTGGTAAGCCTTTTTTGGTCACAACATTGATGCCATTAGAGACTTAGTGTGAAGTGCCCACATGTAGTCAGTACAGATGTTAAGTTACAAAGATGTATGGGATTTTTTAATGAAATGGTACGACAAATACAGTAAAATGCAGATTTTTTAAATTGTAGTAAACTTGATTTTGCATGGCTTGCTAAGATTGTTGTAGGTTTTGATCAGCATGTACAAAAATCAAAATCACTAATTACGTGTGTGACATGTAATAGTACCACTACGTTATACTGTCAGGAATATGTTGAGATACTTAGATTATCTATCAGAAATGTCAGGGTAACATGCAGTTACCAGAAACACAACCAGATGCTGCAGTTTTAGTGATGCCAGTAACTAAACCACCGAGAGATATTCAGGAATATAACACTAAGGATTTACAGGCTCCAATTGTAGCTCCTTTATTTGAACAGTATTGTTTGGAATGGTCAGAGGCAGCTAAAGCTGAAGGGAAAACAGGTGACGCAGTAGCAAAGTTAAATAAGCCGACACAAAGCTTTAAAAAAAAATGTAGAAATATAATGCAGAGCTGAGGCAGTATACTGAGGCTACATGTTTTATTCTAACTACTTTGAATAAAAAACAAAAAATGAAAACGGACTGTTACAGCTAGACAAGTAATGTTTCATCTAGTCTGACATTTTAATTTTGTATACATGCATTCATATAGGTAACATACTGAGGTTTGCTGAGTAGTCTTGGTTTAGTACTTTTTTGGGGTTATAATTTCTTTTTATATTTATATATGGGTGTTTACCTTTAAACCCAAAAACTTGGTTTTATTGGATAATTAATTACTGGTTTTAATTGATTGTTACATGTCTTGATGTTTATAAAAACTGGAAGCTGTGTAATGTTCAGTGTCTGTCTGAAGAAGGTTGGGTAATAACCCTGCCGAAAGCGCTTACATTAAATAAACAGTCTGTGTCTAGCTGTAACAGTCAGTTTCATTTTTTGTTTTTTATTCAGTTTATTTTTTGTTTATTCTAACTACTTTAAAAACTGCATTACAATCTTTGTAAGAAAGAATACAGGAAGGGGAGGATGAAATCAATGCCACCAAAGCACAGTTAAAAATGGCAGGGGACGACATTAGAATGGAGAGAAAGTTTAGAGTACAGGCAGCTATGGATAAAGAGAATTTCAAAAGAGCAAATGCAAAGTTACTGCAACAAATACAGGAACTGCAGGTAAAACTTAGAAGTACACCACACATTAAATCATAAGACATAAATCAGTCAATGTATTTACTAAATTTACATCAACAGTCAAGGTTACTACAGGTAATCCCACAGTGGATTGATATAAAGGGAATTTTCGACAACATGGTGGCCTCTGAAGAATGGGTTACACATATTTGTGATACAGACTGGTCAGAGCCTTTGGAAAAATGTTTCCAGGCTTTCATCCCTAAGTGGATGGTAAGCAGTGTACAGTGCAAATATTTTTTCTATTGATTCCTGATTAAGTTAGAATCCATCAAGCAACACCTAGAAAGAATAGCAGAGGCACCAGAAAAATCTAGGAAAACCTTGAGTACTGATTAGAGTGACTGTCTGAATAGTCTGTTTTCAGGATGGTCCAGATGGATCATTACCATACACTGTCTTATAAATAGGTGAAGTGACTGACTGAAGAGAACAGGAAAAGAGATTTTCTGAGGAAACTTCGTTGGCAGATGCAGGAGAAGGGAGGCGGGTTGCCAGTTGGGCACTGACCAAACACTAGATTTACAATAAGAGACTCTAAAGCATTTATGTTTTAAAAGAGAATTAAGTCTCGACAGAGTATTTTAAAGTGAGTCAGTTAAAGCCTGTTGCAGCTTAAGTGAAATAAATATATTGACTCGAATATAGACGATCTATATCTCAGTTTCTGGTTCTGCACTTGCTGTAATGAGTTAATCTTCTGTCAGGCTGCAATACATTCCTTAGCAAATCTCTTGTAGTCAAACTTTAACTGAGGCATTGGCACAGGGATGTGGGCCTGTGACTTTGGTGTCACATCCAAATTTGTTGATGGAAAGCAATCCTTTAGTAAAGGTCATGTTAAATTTGTCAGATAGACCCTGTAACTCTCCATTAGCTATCAAAATTATTTGGAGATCCAATATCTTACACAGTTCTGAAGGGGTGGACATGTTTCGCAAGTGTCTAGGAACTGGCATCTAGTTGGGATGCCTGTCAACTCCTTCCAATATTTTTTGCAGCAGCAGACATTGCAATTCTACTGTTAGCCTACAAAGGAGTCATGGGAGTGTATGAAGCAATATCTCATACGGAATGAGTTCTACATGTCCCTGAATGACTGAAGGGGTCTCTAAGGGCACATGGTCCCTTGCCTACTGGCTGTCTTTGATGAGGATCTTTCAAGTATGTGTAGGAAGAAGGTTGTTAGTGAAAACTGTTATCCTGGACAAAGGCTTCTCACTTTTTTGGTCTGCATAGGCTCTAAGGTATCTAGCCTTACTTGCTAATATCTTCTTTCTGAAGGTAGCGCAATGCTCACAGGAAGATACCTGGGTGCTCTTCTCCTAGACTAAATATGCACTATGAGTGGACATCCTTTAGTCGAATCTGCCTTACTTGTGAATTCTTGCCAGAATACTTTTCCAAGGATGCCACAGACCTCAGAAATTGTAGAACTTCAAATCCAAAAAATTTGCATCCTTTGTCAATCAAAACATCAAACAAAAATCAATAATCGGTAGTCAGATATTAGAAAGCCAAATAAGTTGTTCCCAAACTGGGTAATTATCATTTGCTGAAAGCTGTCAAGAAGGGACTGATGGACAGAATGACTAAAGACGACTTCCTGTGGCAAAAAAATACTAAATTATGGTGCCATGTCCGACTAGTGCGCACAGAGGACCAATTGTGAAAGCTCTGAAAGAAACACGAGGAGGACAGAAATCCTACCTTAGCTATTTCCTAATGCTAAAATGTACACTGCAGCAGTAATCCCCACAATGAACATCTGAGAAAAATACAAGGGTGGAGGGAGCCTGATATACCCTTATTTTCACCTACTAGCCAAAAGGGACGCAGGCTCTTTCCCGCACATGCAAGGAAGACAGCTTGGAAATTCTGACCAGAGCAGACAGGCATCAGCCAAATGACAGTATACTCTCACTATTTTAATATCGTACAAAGGAACTGACAGAAAGATTAACTGTTATTGTGCAGCTCCTGCTTTTCTGAAAGTTGCAATTCTTCTGGTATTCAAATCCTCTGAGGTATCTGAAGGTTTCTATCATGTCTTCATGTCTCTCTTTTCCTTCATTTTTTTTTTTTTTTTATGAGGGCATATAATAAATGTTTACACAAAATCTAGATCAGTGGAGATTATGAGACCCTGCACCACCCCAGTTAACCCTCTCGGGAGAACCTGCAGCCTATGTTTTTCTAAAGAAGTCTACAATACTGCACACTGTATGCATAACTCATTTGCTCTTCCACATCACTACACCGACTTTTGCACTCTATCCACCCTCTCAAACAGTAAAATAAAATTTGAAAAGGGATAGAATTAGCACCCAAGGAAACCAATTTGATGAAAGACATTTCTAAAAAATTACTGAAGTCCTAGTCAGTATTTCGTAAATATTTGTTTACCTAATCAATTTTATTGTCATCCCTTACAAGCCACTTTATTTTATCAAATTTGCTTTCATGTCCTCCTCCTAGCAAAGAAAAATGATTGTCAGACTCTAGAATCTCATGTACTTGGAAAAAAATGCCAGTGTGTACTACTAACTGCTCTTTTTTCACTCTACAGTCCACTGACACTTGCCTTCTGAACATATTTTTAAAGTAGCTTTCATTCTTTTCTTTTTGTAACAAGATAACTGTAGAAGAGTATAATGCAGCATAATAAATTTAATTTTGTTTTTAGCGAAATATAGTTGAGGGACAATGACAATGTTATGCAACATTTTCTTTAGTGGTGTAATGAAAGCATGTCTTGTGAATGATGGCTCCACAACAGTTACCACCCAAAGATCATGAAATGGATGAGCAGTCATTCTTTGAGCTACTTTTCCTTGTATGCCTAATGACTGATTTCAGCAGTATTTAAGAGCAAGGGCATTTTCTTAATTGCTGGCAAGAGTTACTGATTAGCTCCTTTTCATTATTTTCCCTGAACTAACACTGCCCTCGCCAGCAACTGTACACTTATTTTATTTATTTTACATTTGTTGACCGGGCTTGGTCCAACTGGATACATGTCCATTTTCAGTAGAGGCTCGGGGAGATAAGCTCCACATTAAACTAATAAAACAGGACAGCAAAATGTCAAAAAATATCTCAATACATTATTCATGAAGATTTTCATCAAAGAACGTAATTATACAGAAAGTGACTACGGAGTTTAACAAAGCAATACAGTACTATTTACATGGTAAATGGTTTGACATTCACCATAAAGTATGTTAGGTAGGAAAGTACAGTTTGAAATGAAGTATACAGGTTGTCTTTAAAAAATATAACTAAAAAACAAGTTTAGATGTACACACTTAAATATTACACTCACAGTAAAAAGATAGTTGGTCTATATACAAGGTGGAAGATGTGCACACAGCAGAATGAATTTTGCAATGAACATACTCAGTGATAGTTCCCTGGGAGTAGGATACACAAATGGGAGAAAGGGAAGAAATTACTAATCCCACATTGTGGGTTTTGGGGGAGAGGTATACAATAATGTTGTACTAGGGAGTGTTAGGGTTAGTACATGGGCATAGCCATTGTGTTTATCAACACAGTGCATTACAGAGCTATGGACTAAACACTTTCTGGTACACTCTGCTATGACATGGTGTAGCACAGACACAAGCTTTTCACTTTGCTCTCTTTTATGAGTCTTATGCCAAGTTATTAAATGGTAGTATAGATTTCCTATACAGGCACTGAAATAGGTGCTTCAACAGATGCACATGCTGCTACAACCCAATTACAGGAAGGAGGTCTCCAGTATCTACCCTAAGTTACATGCATAACTTCAATGGCCACACACCATTGTGGAAGGGAGAAACTGGTACACTTAAGTAAAATGGGCTACAGTGAATGACAACAAAATAAATCTAATATTTCTAACAGCCTTTGGGAAAAATCTTCTGTAACAGTTTACATATTGTGTTGCAAGGTTCCTTTAGTACATCCAGAAATAATCACTCGGTAATTAATAAAATGCAGTACCTCTGTGATATACAATTATTAGCTGATCTCCATGTCCCGCCATAGAAACAACTGGTCCAGGTAAACTGAAGACTTCCCTCTGTGCTCCCCCCATCATAAAAATACGAACCAGCAGAGAACTTGTTGCTACAGCAGCCCAGCCCTGGCCCAAGCAAAGAGCTTCTGCATCTTCACCTTTGGGCAGGTCGACAATCCACTCTTTGTTTGCATCCCACGAGCTGAAGTGAAGACACTGCAGTTTGCTGTAAGATAATTTGCAATAAATTACAATAAACAGGCAGAAAGATTAAATGCATTGTTCAATAGCAACTAACTCTAGTATTTTTAATAATGTACAATTGTGTAAGTTGAACATACCCGTAACAATAGATGCTCAAAATTACTCACTGCTGCAATAGATTTTAGGTTCTATAGGTTGTTTCCAGCCAAGGAAACAACAAACAACCATCTTAAAAAGCTCTGCCCCATCCCCTTCATACCACACACACACACACCTGCACTCTGAATGCTGATTAGACAATTTCAATGAAAGAAATCAAAAAACAGTCACAATAAAGATTTCTCCAGGACTTTCTTCCCCATACAAAGAATAGCCCTTCACTCCTGAATCAAACAACAAATAACAAGGAAACATATAAAGTAGAAATAAACACAAACCTACTTTATATCCCAACTATGACTGTATACAAGAGTATGAGGATGGAGGATGAGTGCGGCTGCTGTGGCAGTAAGAGATTCAAACATCTACTCTTACAGCTAAGTGCAACTTACACAACTGCACTATCTCTGTTCATCATACTGCTGCAGTAACCTTTCAGCTATATGGGCTGATTACCAAAGCCTATCCAACCTGGAAGGAGGAATAATATGGATTCAGGAGGCCATGGAGAATGATCCTAGGAAATGCAAAGCCTGGACCTCAAAAAGGAATGTAGAGAGGATCATGTATTTACTTCTACAATTCTTCTAGAGTCCACCCCTTTCCAATTTACTATCAAGGAAAACATCCTGAATGGAAATGTTTTACCAAGGAAGGAATAACCAGGAAAACGTATAGTAAGGAACAACCAACTGAAATTGTTTGAATTAATAAAGGTTGTCCATTCCCAGTCTCATACTAGGAATTCCATAGTTATAAAGTTTTCCTAAAGGACTTAGTGCTGACAAGATAATACCCAAGTTGCAAAAGCATTAGCAGAGTATATAGAATCTGTTCTGGCTGTCATTCAAATGCTGTAACAGCTTAGGGAGATCGCTAGACTTAAGGCACATTCAAATAATAGTAAGGGCATATATGGGATTTTTTTTTCTACAGATAAACCTATATGCATGGAAAAGCAAAAAGGTTGACTCACAATGAATGCTTGCATCCAGATACTCTCTTACAGAAAGTCAGAGCACTAAACCAGGTAGTCCGCCAAAAAAAAAAAAGAACCAAAAAACTGCCAGAATAGCCGGTTCAAAAGTAAACAGAAATAAGTTTCCAGCAGAAAGCACAGTTGTGTAAGATGAACTTACTATAACAGTAGATGTTCAAATGATCACTGCTGCAGAACGCTTACTATAAGAGTTGTGTCTTGCCAAGGATATAACGGCCTGCCAACTTCCAAAGCTTCAGGGCACCTTCCACATGTCCTAACTGTCAAGCAGAGATGATTAAAAGACAAGCATGGGTGTGATGTTCTTCACAGCTTTCCTGCCAGCAGAAAGAAGGACGATGAGCCCTGAAAGTGCTATGCTTGGAACAAAAACAACATAAATGTCCACACCCTGGCATAAAAACACACAAAAAAAACAAGGGGGGGGGGGTGGAGGGTGGGAGTGGCTACTGCAGCAGTGATCATGCAAACATCTTCTGTTGTGGTAAGTTCAGCTTACACAATTGTACTATATCCATCATATTGATTACTGCTGCTGTAGCATTAGCTATATGGGTAGACTTCCATAGCAACCTACATTTGGGAGGTGGAAAGAAAAAGAGTCCAAGAACCCCTGAAGAATAGTCCTAACAAAGCTTGATCTAGACCTAGAGAATCAATCAAGCTTATAGTGTTTTTTTGAAGACCTTTACTGAATTATCACTTGTGACATAGGCAGACTTTATATTTATATAAAGTAATCAAACCATGTTAACAAGTTCACATTTACAAAAAAGAAGTTATGTACTCACCATAACGTTCCACGTTTGTAGTCCATTTCACCCATCATTCTTACATATGGGATCGGCTCCGACTAGGCCTATTTAAAAGCTAGAAGACTTCTGGTTGGCTCGTGGCTAGGTAGGTATCCCATGGTGCACCAGTACAATCCCCAGATCTTGTTTGCTGCTGACTAGAAGAAATAACAACATACAGAAAGAAGCCGATACTAAAAGGTCTCCATAAATAATGAAATTAATATTTTTCTGTCTCCAGGTACTTCCAGGATGGGGGCAGGAGGGCGGGTTCGTAAGAACAAAGGATGAGATGGACTGCAAACATGGAACATTATGGTAACTTCTTTATGTTCTGTAGTCCTATCTCACCTTCATTCTTACATATGGAACAGTGTCTCTGGCGCCTTATTCTTGGGTGGCTCAAGGAAAAATACTCCTGAGTACCGTGGAACTAAAAGATGCTCTACCCCTGGAGGTTAAATCCAATTTGTAATGAATAATAAAAGTGTGAGGGGTAGCCCACGTAGCTGCTGCACAAATGTTATCAAGTGGGACCCTGGCTTGAAAGGCTGCAGAGGTAATCTGAGATCTGATGGTATGAGCCTTGATTTTAAAGGGTAAAGGTTTACCCTCAGAATTGTAAACATAAGCTATACAGCTAGAAATCCATTTAGAGAGAGTCACTTTGGAAACTGGTAATCCCAACTTGGATTCGGAAAAGGAAATGAATAATTGATCTGATTTTCTGATGTCTTTAGGCAAATAAAAACGTAATTGCCTATGAACATCCAACTGGTGAAACCTGTACTCAGCTACATTGGAGTGATTTGGAAAGAATACCGGAAGTTCTATGGAATGATTCAAAGTGGCATGGGAGCAGACCTTGGGGACAAAGGAGTGATTAGTACGAAGGGACACCCTGTCTTTGTGAAAAATCGGATAAGGCGGGTTAACAGACAATGCTTGCAATTCTGACACTTGTCTGGTAGACGTGATAGCCACCAAACACGTCTTCCAAGACAAAAATTTCAAAGGATGAATGAGAAGGCTCAAAGGGCGAAGATGTTAATTTAGATAGCACAAAATTTAAATCCCATGAAAAATTTAAATCCCATGAGGCCACAGGTTCTTGAACAGGTGGTCAAAGTGGCACCTTTAAGGAAGGTTTTGCACAGCTTATGAGACATCAAGTTACAATATGGGAAACCTAGATGAAAATTTGAAATCACCGCCAATTGAACCCTGATAATGGCAGCTGCAGATTCTTGGTGAAAAAGCTCAGAAAGAAATTCCAAAACCACTTATGGAGGCAGTGTAGGGGTCAAAATCCATTTTCTCCACCCACAGACAGAATCTTCTCCATTTACTGGAATATAGTATCCTAGTGGAAGGTTTATGAGAAGACGTAAGGATATGAGTCACAGTAGGTGAGAAGTTGTGAAGCCTGAATAGGGATGGAACTGGAGCAGCCAAACTGTCAAATTGAGGGTGTGTACGGAGGGGTGAAGCGAACCTGACATGTTAGTCAATAGGTCTGGAACTGGGTCCAGAATCCAAGGACCGTCCAGGAAAAAAGGCCCGAGAAAGGGGAACCAAACCTGATGAGGCCAGTAAGGAGCAATGAGGATCAGTTTGCTTCCCAGCCGTTTCACTTTCTGAATAACCTTGGGAATGAGAGGAAAGGGGGGAAAATCATACAGGAGACCCAGGGGCCAATCATGAACAAGTCCATCTCTGGGTGACCCCCCCCCAGAGGGGGGATAAGGGAAAAGTAGCTGCTTCATTTGGCATTGACTGGGCTGGTTGTTCCACTGTTTCCTGTTTCAGAGATCACTCGTGAGGCATCAGGATCGCCCGGCTGAGCTTGTCGGTTATCACATTGGTCATCCCTAGAATGTGCGTTGCCACCAGAAAACGTTGGGAAGATATCGCCCATTTCCAAACTCGCATGGCCTCTCGACAGCATGGGTAAGATCTGGTTCCGCCCTGTTCGTTGATATACCATACTACTGACATGCTGTCTGACTGTATTGCAATAGTCCCCAGAGGAAGAAGGTTGTGAAGTGCTTGCAACGCCAGGAGTACAGCCCTCATCTCTAGAATGCTGATATGCAGGTGAGCCTCATGATCTTGCCATGTGCCTTGGACAGTCCTGCCTAGATAATGCCTCCCTGCCCTATCTGTGAGGCATCCGTGGTCACAGTGGCAATATGTTGGCGAGGAACAAATGAAGCACCCATGGTCAGTTGATTAGGTAATGTCCACCAGAGGAAGTCCTTTTTGCAAGATTCTGTCAGCAGAATGTGATGGGATAATGGAAGGTGCTGAAAGGACCATTGGGACGACAGAAGCCACTGAAGAATTCTCATGTGTAACCTGGCTAGTGGCACTAATAGTATGGTGGAAGCCATGGTCCCAAGCAGCTGCAGAATAATCTTGGCTTTGACCCTTTGTAAGGGGAGAAGATGCTGAATTTGACGAACCAGGGTCTGTGCCCTTTCGTCAGGAAGACGAGCCACCATGTTTACTGTGTCTATCTCTGCACCTATAAAAATCACAGATTGAGAGGGCAATAAGGCAAATTGTTCCCAATTTATAGAGATTCCCAGCTGGGCACAAAGCTGAATAGTTGCGTCCCTGCTCTGAAGGAGTAGATTCCTGGTGGGGGGTGGTCAGGAGCCAGTCTTCCAAATATGGAAACACCTGGAATCCTTGATGTCTCAGGTGAGCTGTCACTACTGCCATACATTTGGTGAACACACTGGGGGCTGTGGTGAGACCAAAGGGCAGAGCACGGAACTGATAGTGACTGGTTCCCAGCCAGAAGCGTAGACAACTCCTTGACACCCTGTCCATTTTTATGTGGTAGTAGACGTCTTGGAGATCTATTGAGCACATCCAATTGTCTTTCCCTAACAACGGGAGTATAGACTACAGTGCTGCCATCCAGAACTTGCCCTTTACTGATTTGTTCAATCTGTTAGGTCCAGAATGGGTTTCCAGTCCCCTGTACGTTTTGGCACTAAAAATGATCTGGAGTAAGGTCCAGATCCTATTTGGTCTGCTAGCATGGTTTGGATGACTTTTTGACAGCAACTTGTTGACCTCCACAGTTGCCTGATCCCTGTGACTGGGTGGAACATTTGGCATCTTCTTGGGAACAAAAGGTGGAAGAGAAAGGGTATGATATAACCTCTGGTAATAATTCTTTGTACCCACTTGGCTTGAGTGATACTTAGCCAGGCTTCTGGATACAAAGAAATGCGACCCCCGACCGGCCCCAGAGAAGCACAGTCGGGCCCCACATCAGGAGCACTGGTACGGCTGGCCTTGAAAGGAATCGCGACCTCCCTGGTTTTGCGGACCGCCCCTACCTCTAGGGCGACGTCTACCATTTCCTCCTCCTCCGCTGCTTCGGAAGGAGGAATTACCCTGTGCCTGCTGGAAAAACCTCTAGGACTTCTTGAACCACATCTTACCCAGACCCTCTGACCCTTGGGGTATGGTCTAGAGGGAACAGTAAAACGTACTTCCATGGCAGTGTGCGTTTTTCCTTCTTGCTCGCATTGGGTGATAGTGTCCTTTACCTTAGATCCAAACAATGAGGAACCATTGAAGGGGCAGTGGTAAAGGTAGACAAACGGTTCCGCAAAGTTACATAAACGCATCCAGGAATGACGCCTTAGGGAAATTCCTGAACCCGCTGCTCTACTTGCTCCATTAGCCGCATATGAAATAAGCTGCATGGAAGAGTTGACGATAGAGTTCAAGGTGAACAACTGGGTGGAAACCTTGTCAGGGACTCCCTCAGTACATGTACCTTGTAAAGAGTCTCCTAACTCTTTAAGGAGATCTCTCTGAAGCCTCATAAAATGTGTAAGGTAATTCAGCGATCTAAGGGTAAATGCCACTGAAGAAAAGATATGCTTTCCCTGTCTATCCATCATTCGAGACTCCTTATGCGGTGGATGAACAGAAGTCGTAGAAGTCTCAGCTAGCTCCTCCTTAGTGGCCGCCGCCACCACCATGGCATCTACAAGCACACCTTTAGATAAAAAGTCTTTTCCTGGAGGGGGAGAAAGGAACTTGTTCGGTCTCCTGGGGACTAGTTCCACTGCACCTTTCAACTAACTAAATCCATCAGTTCACCGAAGGGTGGAGACACCCAAGAGGCAGAAGGTTGAGACCCAAAAGCCTTCAGATACACTGACTCCTCATCAGAAGGGGTGACAGTGGGCCAGCTGCACCTCAGTTTAAGAATTTCCAGAATGTCTATGAAGGAGACATCAGAGGACGACTTGGGGTACCCTTCCGACTCCTCAAGGTGAGTGTCAGATGTCAAATACTCATCCTGGAAGTCGACATGCTTCCTCTTGCAAGTTCTCTTCCGTGGGGGCTCCTCAGAAGGACATTCCGGGGAGGTCACGGAAGAGTGGGGGCAGTCGCTCCTGAATCTGAGGATCTCTGCTGCGCTGGAGGGAGTAGGAGCTGAGACAGAAGTAGGTGCTATAGGGAGAAGAGTGCCAGTACCTCTGGTAGGAGCTGACGATCGGGACAACATACTACTCATCATCTTGAATGTCGACCTCGACGGCTCTGAGGACCTCCCCGGCTCCGATGAGACTGAGGATGCTGTCGGCGCCAGAGCCATAAGCTCCAAGATAGACGCAGGGTCTAAACTCACTATAGCTGGCGCGCTGAGAGGAAGACTCTGAACCAAAGAAGTTTGGTTCCAAGCATACTTGTCGGGGCTGACCGACCGGAGAGCTTCAGGCCCCTGGACACTATGGACAGCACCGAAAATGTCGGAGTAGAACTCGGCTCCGAAACAGCCACAAGGGGGAGCTGGAGCAGAAGGGTCCACCGGTGGTACCAAGCACTCCGGCACCGAAAAACAAGCATGGCTCGGAGGAGGAATGACCACAGAGGGTTGAACGGGCTCAAGTGGCTCCGGAGCTGACTGGGTCGGAGCCAACAACAATTTAGGCAAAGCAGACGACTTCAAAAGTCTCAGCACTACCCTCTCCACATCTTCTTCCGATAAACTCCTGGAAGACCTGGATGACATAGTAGGAGATCGGGATCTCTGGGTATAGGAGACTTCAATAACAAGGAGGCTGGTAGAGGGTCCATAGACCGGCTCAGAGAAACAGTCTCAACAGTCTCAGTGATCACTACGAAATACTTGGAACTGACCCTGCAATAACAATACCGTTCTCAGTTGGCTTCGAGGTCTGTGGAGCCGAGGAGACAGTGGATTTTTCTGTTTTTGAAACTTTAAGAGGTGGCTCCGAGACACCAGCCGGTGCCGGGGACGGCCTCTTAGATGATTTCGACTTTCACTTAGTAGATTTAGAGGATGATGAGGAACTAGACAAATCTTTCTCAGAGGAAGGTTTAAGAAGACCTTTTAGGATGAGCTTGTTCTTCCTTTCCTGCAACACCCTAGGACTAAAAGCATGACAAAAACAGGTCTCCTGTAAATGGATGGCCCCTAAACAGTAAACGCAGTTACCGTGACCATACGTTATAGACATTTTTTGAGAGCACTTAATACACTTCTTAAAGCCGGATGGCTTATGATCCTTACTCTCTTTAGACATTCTGTGGAATAGGACACACGCACAGAGAGAAAGGGAAGGAGGAGGACTACGTCCTCTAATTTAAACGGGCTTAGCCCTGCAAAAAGGAAAATACAACACGAGGACTAGGTCCTCTAAGTTAAATGGGCCTAGCCTGGGCAAGGAAGAGATAGGGTCTTCTAACTGAAACAGAGCCAGAAAGTTAGAGAAAATATCACACACTCAACAGAAATGCAGTAATGAGCTAACAAGCTAATTAACTAGGCTAAACAACAAGCGGAAACCACCAAAATTCTAGCCATCTATCAACACACACAGAATAACAGTGTGCAAAAAGGAGCCTACACTACCAATCTAGAAAAACCAGTACACGGGATACCAACTAAGTAAGAAAAGGCCAAGAATTGCACCAAACGGCACAAGTAAAATCTAACAACTCTAAGAACAACTACAATAACAACTATGCTAACTGATTACTATAAGCAGTAACAGTTTTAACTATTTTAAACTAAACAGGCAAGAAATCTTTGTAAAAGTGGAAATAATTGCAATCACTTAGCCAGAGCCAAAGAGAAGCACAACCAAACTCGTTGATGCGGCAAACGAGATCTAGGGATTGTACTGGTGCACCATGGGATACCTACCTAGCCACGACCCAACCAGAACAGAGGATCAGCTCCGAGCCCATATGTAAGAATGAAGGTGAGACAGGTCGACAGAACATCATACATTATATATATATTACTACACATCGTATAATCAACATTACATAAACTATTCAGTTATTGCCTTCTCTTAAACCTCATTCCTCCTCCAAAACATCTTTCTGCATGTGCTGTTCCCACAATTTCCATTTTTCTCTATGTAACTTACTCCTACCCTTTTCTAAAGATCCCACTTCCTGTTCTTTTATCTCTGCTACAATATTCAGTACTTAAGTATAGTTGGTTTAGTTTTTGATTTCCATTTTCTATCAACTGTTTTTGCAGAAGCCACCAGGATTAAACTTGACAAGACCTTGCTGTGTCTAGGCAATGCAGATCCTGTATGCCAGCTCAAAAAAAAAAATTCCTTAGTTACACTCATTAGCCCACCCAGTATTGCTGACAAGAGTACTCTGCAGGGAATTTAAAATTTGCCTACTTACTGCACTCCCAAAACATATGTTCTAGTTATCTCTTTCTTGCCCATAACATGTCCAACATTTGCCATCAATTTGAGGAAAAAGATCAGTCTGCATGGGGTATAAAAGTATCTATGCAAACAATTTCAGGCAAAAATCCTATATGCATTATTTATGTACTTACCATAACTTGGTATATATGTTGTCCTCTTCTCATTCTGCTTCATGTATGGGTCTCGGAACCGAACTATGGATCCGACTCGGCCACCTCCCATAGACTTGAACTTTCAGGCTCACACTCCTCCCCTACCCATAATCTTCTACATCTCACCCAACCTCCTCAGATCAGGTTTATTGCCCCCAAAGCCAAAGAAGAAAGGAAAGATAACTAGGAGCTCAACCTGGAACCAGGGTTCCAACAAAGACTATCTAGCTCCTCTAGAAGCATATCCAGAAGGTGGATGGCTGGGTGGGAAGGTGAAGCCGAATGAGAAGAGGACAACATGGACACCATGTTATGGTAAGTACATAACTAATAAATATGATACTGTCCTTCTCATTCTGCTTCATGTATGAGTCAGAGTCCCCAGCTACAAAATTTCTTGGGCGGCCTCAAGGATGGATATGCTGGAGCACTGATGAACCAAAAGACGTCCTGCTTATGGGCACAATATCCACTTTATAGTGGGACACAAAGGTGTGAGAACTAGACCAAGTGGCCACAGCACAATCATCATCAATGGGGATCCTAGAAGAGCAAGCAGCAGAAGCTATGATTTGGAGAAAAAGAAACAAATAACTGGTCCTACTTCCTGAAAAGCTCAGTCCTGTGTAGGTAAAACTGAAGCTGTCTATGAACATCCAAGGAATGCAGAAGGTATATTCTTTTGTTAGAGTAATTAGGAAAAACAGGTAATTGAATACATTGGTTAATATTGGAAGATGTGGCCATTGTTGGCATGAAAGAAGGATTAGTACAGAGGGACACCCTATCCTTGTGGAAAATGATGAAAGGGTGTTTGGAAGAAAGTGCTTGCAACTCCGAAACCCTTTTCGTTGACGTAATAGTAACCAAAAAAATAGACTTCCATGACAAAAACTTTAAGTCACAATCCTTAGCCGGCTCAAAGGGACTCTGGATTAAGGCCTGCAGAACCAGAGTGAGATCCCACAGGGGTATAGGATCTTTAGTGGGAGGCCTCAAGAGAAAATCCTTTAAGAAGGCTTTGGTAAGCCTAGCTGAAGCAATGGATCCTAAAGGTAATCCTGAATGAAAATTGGAAACACCCACTAACTGGAGTTTAATGGTAAGCAAAATTACAACCGTGCATAAATAAAGATTTTAAAAATGAAAAAAATAGAGGGAATGGAAGCTGAAAAGGGATCGATGTTACTACTGGCTGCCCAAATTGAAAATCTCTTCCCTTCACTCTTATAAACCTTCTTAGTAGACTGTTTCTGAGAGGCCAAGAGGATAGCTTTGACTGGAAAAGAAAACCTGGGACCTCTAGCAATCATGGCTCTGTAATCCTCATTAACCCCTTCTGGCCTCGACAGGTCTGGTTCCCCTTCCTGTGGTCTCATCTCAAACATCCTCCCTGGATGTTGGAACCCAAACCAGATCTCATTTCTCATCTGACATTAGGACTCCACCCCGATCTCCACTCTCTCAAGTTGACAGCATGGTTTCTCCAGTTGCCATGATTGCTAGAGGTCCCAGGTTTTCCTTTCCAGTCAAAGCTATCCTCTGATGCCTCATGAGTGGTGGTCTGCATCAGTTAGTGGTGAGAGAGATTTGTCCATTGGGGTTCTCCCTGCTGTGACCTCTTTGTGTCCCCTTCAACTGTTTGGCTTTCTGAAGAAATCTTGGAATCAGAGGGACAGGAGGGATAGGCATACAGGAGTCCCGGAGGTCAATCGTAGACCAGAGCACCCCTTGGGAATCCTCCTGATAGGGGGAATCAGAGCAAAATAACTGCTGCATTTGGTACTGTAAGGGGACACAAAGAGGTCACAGCAGGGAGAACCCCAATGGACAAATCTCTCTCATCACTAACTGATGCAGACCACCACTCGTGAGGCATCAGGGTATGTTGGATATCCCCAGTACGAGAGTTACAAGAAGAAAATGGTTGGAAGAGATCGCCCATTCCCAGACCCTCATGGGCTCTCTGCAGAGAGGGTACAAACGGGTTCCTCCTTGCTTGTCAATATACCAAACATGCTATCAGTGTGAATCGCAATCATACCTGGAGGGAGGACGTCCTGAAAGGCTTGCAATGACAGAAGAACTCCCCTCATCTCAAAGGCATTGATATGCAGACTGATCTCTATCCGAGTCCATGTGCCTTGGACCATTTTCCCCCAGAAGTGCCCCCCAAATGGGAAGCGTCTGTGGTCACTGTGGCTGAGGGTAGAGGAAGAACAGACTGTCTGCCTATCGTCAAGTCTGTTTGAATCCACCATTTTAGATGAGATTTGCAAATGTTTTTAACCTGACAGGCGCAGATAGGGGATGACATAAAATGGACCACTGAACTACACGTGTCCAATGGAGAATACGTATATAGTACCTTGCTAGTGGAACCAGAAGCATACCAGCTGCCTTGCTGCCCAGGGCCCTTAGCATCAAGCTGGCAGTAGGAAATGGGGAAAGCAGATTAGCCTGAACCTGGTGCTGCAATGTTGGGGCAAAGCAGCCATCTGGCCAAGAGTGTTCAGATGTACCCCAATGAACTCTGGATTCTGAACAGACATAGGATGCGATTTGTCCACGTTTATGCTAATGTGTAGACAATGAGACAACCGGTAAAGGTAATCCCTGGCCTGAGAAAGTTGATGCTGAGTGGGGACAGTCAGGATCCAATCATCCAGATATGGGAATACCTGAAACCCTTGCAGTTGTAGATGAGCTGCAAACTCTGCCTTGCAATTGGTAAAGACCAGGGGGGCTGTGGTGAAACCAAAGGGCACAGCTCAAAACTGGAAATGACTGGCTCTGAGACCGAAGCACAGATGACTTCTGGAGCACACCTCTATTTTTATATAGCTTTATTTAACGGTAAGCGCTTTCACGTATCCGATAGATACGCTTCTTCAGACCATAAATTACTATGAAGCTTCACCTCTTTTATACAAACCAGCAGCCATCATCAAAACTGTTAAATAATTAATTAGTTAAAAATCATTCAATTAATTCAATTAACATGGTTCGGCACTTTAGCAACCTTCTTTAAGATGACAGTGTTACTTAAAATCCTTCATTAATAAGAGCACAGTCAAAAACACTGCATTTAGTAACGGAATGAACAAGTAAATAGATGTATATATATATATATATATATATATATATATATATATATATATATATATATATATATATACACACAAACCATATCATGTGCAGATAATATAATAAATAAATTAATAAACATACAAATAGTACTTGGGCCCCCTAATAAAATTAGATAAGATGTAAAACTTTCTAATATGAAGGCTGTGTGAAGCTGAATATATATAAAATATCCAAGAAAATTTTTTTCAAAAAATTGATGTACATATATGAACAATCTAAATAAATACATATAAAAATGTATATCAAATAAGTCATCAACTATAGAGCCTAGATGCTGATGCATTATAGCAATATATAAACAACTAAATTCATGGAGATAGCATACCTTCATATAAATAACAGAATTCATATTGGTAGCAGAATCCATGTGGATAATCCCACTTAACATACAGCATTCTATAAATTCATTTAAAATGTAGAATATAAAAACATTATTGACATTTACCTACGAGATTTAAGATGTGATCTGAGTGATATATAACTGTTTAAACCAGGGGAATAATGTTCCCTGAGTTTAAAAATCCACCGCAGTTCTTTCTGTTCGAGATAGGACATATAGTCACCACATATTACATTTGATTTAACAATTTGCAGAACTCTAAAAACGAATGAATGACCAGGATACAACTTAATGTGCCTAGCTAAGGCATTCAACTCATTTTTGCATCTGATGTCGTACAGGTGATTGTATACCCTGTTCTTTAATTTCCTCGTGGTCAACCCTATATAAAAAACAGAACAGGATGTGCAAGTAGCTAAATAAATTAAGCCTGCAGTATCACAAGAGGCTTGGAACCTCGGAACAAAAGAAAAATCCATCACTGGATGTTTAAAAACTTGATTTTTCGAAATGTATTTACAATAATTACAGTGGTTACATGGAAATGTGCCCATTTTTCCTATGTTTAACATTCTGTCAGCATGAATAACACCTGAATTGGCACATAGGAGCCTTTTTAAATTTTTGTTGTTCCTAAAAGTAAACAAAGGAAAATCACCCACTATTTTCTGCGTTTGTTCATCAGTTGTTAATACATGCCAATTATCAGTAATGATTTTCTTTATATTACAGTTGTCATTGGTATAAGTGGTTATAAATCTAACCTTATCCCCTGTATTGTTCAAGCACTTAGATGCATACTTTCTACCTCTTACCCGGTGGGCCTCAATACCAGCACTAATATGTGTATCTCCCAGAACCTGTGTTCTTAGTTGTTTAACTATTGTTCCATCGTAACCTCTCTCTAAAAAAAATGGTTTCCATTTTATTAGCCTCCACTAGTAGGTCTATATTGTTTCTACAGAGTTTAGATATCCTATTGAATTGACCTTTTACTATACCACGGAAAATGTGATGTGGATGCATGCTGTCATACCTCAATATGGTATTTTTCCAGCATGTTTTCCTGTGTAGTTTTGATATAAGCCTACCATCTTCAATGAACAAAGTGACATCCAGGAAATTTGTTGACTCATATGACATTTCTATGGTAAATTTTAGGAAACTAGTAGTAGCTCCTAACTGACACATAAACAAATTAAATTCATCTGGTGTTCTATCCCACACCACTAGGATGTCATCAACAAAACGCTTATAAACGAGGACTTTAGTGAACCATTGATGTGTAAAAACAAATTCCTTTTCCCATTGGTGCACAACCAAGTTCGCATACGTATTGGCGCAAGGGGTACCCATAGCTACCCCTGCTTGTTGTAAAAATAGACTTTCACCATAGGAAAATACATTATTAGACAGCACTATGTCAAGAAGTTGACAAATAAGAATCTGCTTATTACAGTCAAATGATGAATATGTTAAAATAAGTTCCCTTATAGCCTCGATTCCCTTGTCATTGGGAATAGATGTAAATAAGCTTTGCACATCCATGGTGATCAATAGGTGATGTCCTTTTATTAACTCTGTTTCTAGGGAGTCTAAATAGTCAAGTAGTTGATAAGTGTCTTTGAGAATACTAGGAATGCCATTGACCAAGGGTCTCAAAGTGTTTTCCAAAAAACTGAAATGTTTTCAGTTGCCCACTTTTCTCCCGAAACTATGGGTCGAAATGGGGGGGGGGGGGGAATATCCCTTTTTGCATCTTAGGGAGACCTTTGATAGTAGGGGGTTGTAGATATTCATTGGAAAAGAACTCATAGAGTTCCTTTGAAATCTGATGGCACATGAGCATGTCATATAATGAGTCATTAATATTGTGTATAATCCTCATAAGTTTTTCATTATCTATAATAACCTAAGTATTTTCATCATTCAACATCTCATGCATATAGTCCACATAATCCTTACTATCAAACAGCACAAGCCCTCCACCCTTATCTGCTGGTCTAACAACTGAACCTTCACCTGGTCTGAACCTTCATTTTACCTTTTTGGACCGAGACACTCTAATTGGAACATCCTTATTTATCCTAGTACTGTCTTCATTTGTTTTGGATTGTTCCTGCACACGAAATGGCAAACCTTGATGTTGAGCTAGATTATAATCCAGAACCGAGGGCGATGTCAAGTGAACATCAGTGGACTTCGATTACCAGGTATACTACCAACCCTTTACTGGCTATGGATTTCACTGTTTCTACAACAATGTCTAATACTGACACCGTTGACAATATTGAAACATTTAAGATAAAGACTAAACAACTTGAAAATGATCTGTACAGGCTGCAGCGTTTGATATGGCAACGGAAGCACATGGAGGCGTGCCTACATTTCAAGCTTGTTCCTAGGGGCATGCGTGTACTTTGCATGCCCTCGTATGGCGAAAGTCACCCTGCCCTTCTTAGGAAGTGGCAGGAAATAAATCTCAACACTAGTTTTAAATATATACAATTGCTTATTGATCATTTCACCCCCATTGAAAATCAGCTTTTGACTCAAGTCAATAAATTAAATAAGGAACTGAAGGACAATTTTCAGAATGATTTTTGTATTAATAGACTCGAAAGTATCTACACTCAGGTCAATTCATATGCCTCAAAGCTGCAACAAATTAAACATAAAAAGTTGCAGCGTGACCATCGTGACTTTTCTACTGGGGCTGTCTTTGTTTGGCAAAGGAGAACAGACTACAATACATTAGCGGAGAACGTAAATCCAAATTTAGCGCCCCTTGACTGTACATTGACATCTGCTGTTTCTATTGGTTCCCCTCCTGAACCAGTTTCTATGTCCCGCCCTTCAGGAGAAGCTACAGAGGAGGCATTTGTTACACCACCGGAAATACCTAATACTACTTTATTCCTTGTCAGCAACATCTACTCCTCTTCCTAATCAAGAGGCAAATCGTGCGATGGGGATCCATAAGAGCATGGGAGCGATACACAAGCATGGCGCCCCTGATATGGCAACTTTTTTACCACTTCCTATCAGGAAGAACACCTTCTCACGAGATCGATCTCAGAGTTGGGGAAGAAGAAAACGCAAGTACTCAGGAGAGAGTACCGACAACCAGAGGAGGAGGCAGAGACCACAGAGAATATTTTTTTCAATCTCTCAAGGTTTGTGCTCACTTCAAGTGATATAACTTTGTTAAACAAAGGACTGTCCTTTGTTCCCTTCCCAGGGAAGTGTTTTATCAGAAGTACTCACAGATTTGCGTTTATTTGGGAGAACAGTTGCCCTTAAGCTTTTCTTTAGTACTAAAGAAACTGTATCCACATTGCCTAATTCAAAAGCTCCTTGTCATAAGCGGAAAAAGTACAGTTTTGTACCTACCATAAATGTAGATGTTCGAGGATTCCCTTGCTGCAGTCCTGACAATTGGGTATAGTCCGCGTCCCAGTCGGCCCGAATACCAGAGTATAAGGCTGACGTCGGTCATGGCGCCTTAGACTGACGTCAGTACGTCAGGGTACTAATGCGCATGACCGACGTCATTTCCTCAGTCTTTTCTTGCCCCAGATGTCAGAAGGCCCAAAAAGACAAGTCCCAAAAACAACCTGCACCAAAAAACATGTACAATATATACAGTAATATATACAAAAAATATAAGCATGTAAACTCACCTACACAACCACCCTGAAACACAGAGGGGAAGGAGGGAGGGTAAATTGGACTGCAGCAAGGGAATCCTCGAACATCTACATTTATGGTAGGTACAAAACTGTACTATGTTCTTCGTCTTCCCTTGCTGCAGTCCTGACAATTGGGTAGAATCCCAAAGCAGAGGTAAGGGAGGCTGGCAAATTATAAAGTAGCAGGAGCTGACAACATGCCTTGTAAAACAGCTGTGGCAAAACCAGCTCTAGTCTTAGAGTATACAGGCAGGTGATAATGCCTAGAGAAAGTATGCACTGAACTCCAAGTAGCTGCCTCCAGAATATCCTTAGTTGCCACCCCTTAGAAATGCTGTTGAAGTGGCAGTAGCCCTAGTGGAATGAGGCCTAATCCCAGCTGGAACCTCTTTGCCATGATGGGAATAACAAAATGCAATGCAAAAGCCAATCCACCTAGAAATAGTTTGTTTTGACACAGGCTTGCCCTGTGAACTTAAAGCAAAAGAAACAAGTAACTGCTGAGACTGCCTAAAATCTTTAGTCCTGCTCAAATAATAACGCAATTGCCTGTGTACATCTAAAGTGTGCAAAATCTTTTCCCCTTTATTTTGAGGATCTGCAAAAACGTAGGCAAATGAATAGTTTGGTTTAAAGCCACACTAGAAACTACCTTAGGCATAAAGGAAGGATTAGTTCGTAATGATACCCTGTCCTTATGGAAAATCTAAAAGGGCTCTACTGCCATAAGGGCCTGCAACTCAGACACCCTTCTTGCAGAAGTAATAGCCAACAGAAAAGCAGTCTTCCATGACAAATATTTCAATTCAGCAGTAGCTGCAGGCTCAAAAGGTTGTAGAGTAAGTTTTTCCAACACAAAATTGAGATCCCAAGCAGGAGTAGGAGCTCTACGTGGGGGTCTTATATTCTTTGCGCCTCTAAGAAACTGCTTGAACAAAGGATGCGAAAACAAAGGTGGGTCGCAATCATAGTGAGCTGAAATTGCTGCAGCATGAATCTTTATGGAAGAGAAAGACAAACCTTTGTCCAATAATTCAGTAAGATATTGAAGAGCCACACTCAAATTAGGCTCTGAAATCTCCAAATTCTTTGCTGTACTCCAAAATAAAAATCTCTTCCATTTTTCTGCGTACACTCTCCTAGTACTAGGCCTTCTAGCTTCCATAATCACATTTAAAACTTGTTGAGGAAGCTGAGACCTACCATGCTTCAACACAGAATATGCCAAGCTGTGAGATGAAGAGATTGAAGCTTGACATTGAGCAGATGACCGTCCTTCTGAGATAACAGATGAGGAATCAGAGGTAAAGGCCATGGAGGCTTCTTTACAAGACTCCTTAGAAGTGGGTACCAGTGTTGCGAGGCCAATCTGGAGCTATCAAAATCATCCTTGGCCTGTCCTGTCTGACCTTTAGTAATACCTTTAGAAGAAGAGGTAGAGGTGGAAAGGCATAGACATGAAGGTTTTTCCAACTGAAAGACAGAGCATCCACTTTCCAAGCTGTGTGATGAAACCCCTTTGTGCAATACTTTGGCAGCTGGTGGTTTAGTGGAGAAGCGAACAGATCTATGTCTGGAGTTCCCCATGACACTGTCAATTTCTGAAATACATGAAGATCCAGTTTCCACTCGTGGGGATCCATGATTTGTCTGCTTAATACATCTGCTAGGGAGTTCTGTGCTCCTGGCAGAAACCTTACCTGAAGAGTCAGATGCAGGCTTAACGCAGTCTCCCATAAAATCATTGCTTGCCTGCATAGAGGATAAGAATGTGTTCCCCTTGCTTGTTGATGTACCACATGACAGTTGTGTTGTCTGTCAGAATCAACACCTGCCCTGGAAGAAGTAACTCCTTGAACGCCATCAATGCAAACTGGACTGCTAACATCTCCTTCATGTTGATATGTAGATGCTGTAGTCTGGCAGGCCACTTGTCTTGTATCCACTTTCCATTTAGATGAGCTCCCCAAGCAGTGTCCGAGGCATCTGTCGTTAAAATCTGACTCGCCTCTGGGCGGGTCACAGAGAGTCCCTTGTTTAGGTGACATTCCTGAGCCCACCACAAGAATTCCTTTTGAAGGCAAGGTATTATTTGAATGACAGTGTCCAAATCTTGGCAGTGCTGTGTCCATACATTTTTGAGATACCATTGCAGCTTCCTCATATGCAGTTTGGCATTGGGAAGCACCAGAATACAAGATGCCATGCACCCTAATGCTTGAAGGACTGTCCTTGCAGTCAGCACGGACTGATGAGATAGTTGATGGAAGTAAAGTGACAGACTCTTTTGTTTGTCCGGGGTTAAACAGGCCATCTGGGCTGCTGTATTCAGTCTCACACCCAGAAAGCACATGTCTTGAGAGGGTACTAGACTGGACTTTATTTCGTTCACAGAATACCCTAGGCATCTTAGCACTGCTATGACATATTCCAGATGCTGTAGAAGGTGTTCCTTTTCTTGAGCCAGAATCAGGCAGTCGTCCAAGTAAGGATAAATTTGAATGCCTTGAAGCCTGAAGTAAGCTATCACTGGAGCCAGAACCTTTGTGAATACTCTGGGCGCAGTAGATAAGCCAAAGGGCAATGCAGAGAACTGATAATGAAAATCTCCAGTTCGAAACCGCAGATACTTTCTGCAACTTAGCCTTATGGGCACATGAAGGTAAGCTTCCTTGAGATCCAAAGTTACCATCCAGTGATCCTTGCCCAGCAGAGGTAACAGTTGCTGTAACGTCAACATCTTGAACTTGGGAATGTCCAGATAAGTGTTGAGGATAGATAAATCCAAAATTGGTCTCCACGTGTTCCCCTTCTTTGGTACTAGGAACAGGCGAGAATAAAATCCGAAGCCCCTTTCTGACACAGGGACTGGCTGAATAGCCCCTATCTGGAGTAACTGAGAAACTTGCTTGTGAGCCTCTTTTCTTTGTGGAGGAGGAACATCTGGCATGCCTTTGAAAGGGGGCATTGTGTGGAAATAAAATCTGTACCCGTGATGAATGATATCCAGCACCCATCTGTCTTGAGTGATTAAATCCCAATTTTCTTTGAAAAGAGACAATCTTCCTCCCAAAGGAGCTGCCAGACGAGAGTCCACTGGCAGCTGAAAAGGCAGGTCATTGGTTCTGCTTACGAAAGGACTGACCCCTGCCCTCACCAGAAGTCTGAGCAGGTGAACTGTCTGATCTAGGCCTAAACGAACCTTGAGCCCTGCCCCTACCACGTCTAGACCTACCCCTAGACTGGGAACCATAAGCAGGATATGTCCACCCCTTAGCAGGCCAATTTCTACTAAACTCGGAGGCTGCACCTGCAAAAATCTTTAACAGTCTGCATAGACTTAGCTTTGTCCTCCATTTTCTTTAAAACTGCTTCCACAGGCGGTCCAAACAACACATCAGACTGTAAAGGAGCATCCAAAATCCTGGTCTTAACATGCTCAGCTAAATTCTGATCCTTCAACCATGCATGTCTGCGAAGAACAGAACTAGTAGCAGCCACCCTCGAGGAGGCCTGAACAGCATCAAAACCACACTGCAAAGAATGCTTACCCACTTGTTCAGACACATGAACCAAATCCAGCAATTCTTTACACTCAATACCTTCCGCCAAAGCATCCACCTTAGATTTCAATTGTGAAAGGAGATAATTCTGATATTTCAGCATATGAAATTGACAATTCAACGCCCTCATGGCTAGAGTGGAAGAAGTATATACTTTCTTACCCCACCTATCCAAAGCCCTTGCCTCTTTATCAGAGGGTACAGGATTTTTAACCACAGAAGCTTTAACACCTTTAGGCCCCTGAGAAACAGTTTCTGGGTCCGCCCTGGGACTCTTAAACAAATACTTATGAGCTTCGGGCACCCTATAATACCTATCAGGCTTAACAGGAGCAGGAGGCAAGGAATCAGGGTTCAGAGAAGCCTCTGCAAAACATCCTCCACCACATTCAACACAGGAGGAATAGCTAAGGGCCTATGCTGGGGCAAAACAAGAATTCCCTAAGCCTTTTTCTGGAGTCAGAGTAATCTTGGCCTTCCCATTTAAAGTGCTCCCTCATGGAGTGAAGAGTCTCTGAAAATGAAAAATCCTCAGGAGGAGAAGCTGAAGGAGTGGAATCATCCACATCAGAATCAGAATAAGTAGGAAACTCTGGCAAGTCTTCCACAGAAGACTCTGAAGCCTGTGAACACTGTTCAAAACTATCAAACTCCTGTTCCACCCTAGGCCTCTTATCAGGTGGGGCATAGAACCTCTAATCAGAGTAATCAAATCTTCTGCCATTTTAAGCATATGTTTCTTAGGCACAGAGCCCGAAATGCTAGGAGAAGCCCCTACAGAAGCTGAACTTGGCCTTCCTCTAAAAGAAGCTTTGGCAACAGAAGGAGAGGCCCTAACTACCTTGGGAAGAGAGGGAAGAACAGTTACCTGAGAAGCCCCTCAGCCTGGCCTACCTCCTGAGAGGGCACATCCTGTAACAGTAAAGTATCTGCCTGAGACTCCATAGAGACTCCTGGCAAAACCTCTGGCTCCCCTGAGCCTTCTAAAGGACCGACGTCCGGGACTGCCGGTTCCTCACCCCTAGACTTCACTGTTTTGTCCTTGCGCTTCTTAGATGAAGCAGGCGTCGGAGCATCCGACGGCATAGTATAATTGCAACGCTTCCCAAACACTAACCTAGCACAATCAAGCCTCCTCTTAATAGTGCGCTTGTTAAATCTAGCACAAGAGCGGCAACCAACAACGTTGTGCTCAGGCCCTAAACAAGGTATACACAATGTATGATAATCCCTATGCGGTATCTGCTTCCCACAAGAAATACAGTTATTCACTTTTTCTGACATCCGGTTAAATACTGAGGCAAGAAAAACCAAAATGTTCTAACGGGTTACTTAGCCAACTCTGTATTCGGTCTGAAACTCCGGTTTCGGAAAATCTCAGAACGCCAACCTGCACTCGCAAAATTGCTTCTGCATCGGACCATGCGGCAAAAAAGACAGAGGAAATGACGTTGGTCATGCGCATTAGTACCCTGACGTACTGACGTCAGTCTAAGGCGCCATGACCGACGTCAGCCTTATACTCTGGTATTCGGGCCGACTGGGACGCGGACTATACCCAATTGTCAGGACTGCAGCAAGGGAAGACGAAGAACATGCACTTTTACTCCACCCTTTCCAGGACACATAGACTGCTTTATAAAAATGTGTGAACGAGATCTTTATCATTACTTCTATAGTGGTAAAAGAAAATGCATGTATTATAATTTATCTAGTGAGGATAGATTATCTCTGACTAAACTCACTAAGGACCCATCCCTTGTTTTTAGACCAGCAGATAAGGGTGGAGGGCTTGTGCTGTTTGATAGTAAAGATTATGTGGACTATATGCATGAGATGTTGAATGATGAAAATACTTATGTTATTATAGATAATGAAAAACTTATGAGGATTATACACAATATTAATGACTCATTATATGACATGCTCATATGCCATCAGATTTCAAAGGAACTCTATGAGTTCTTTTCCAATGAATATCCACAAACCCCTACTATCAAAGGTCTCCCTAAGATGCACAAAGGGATATCCCCCCCCCCCATTTCGACCCATAGTTTCGGGAGAAAAGTGGGCAACTGAAAACATTTCAGTTTTTTTGGAAAACACTTTGAGACCCTTGGTCAATGGCATTCCTAGTATTCTCAAAGACACTTATCAACTACTTGACTATTTAGACTCCCTAGAAACAGAGTTAATAAAAGGACATCACCTATTGATCACCATGGATGTGCAAAGCTTATTTACATCTATTCCCAATGACAAGGGAATCGAGGCAATAAGGGAACATATTTTAACATATTCATCATTTGACTGTAATAAGCAGATTCTTATTTGTCAACTTCTTGACATAGTGCTGTTTAATAATGTATTTTCCTATGGTGAAAGTCTATTTTTACAACAAGCAGGGGTAGCTATGGGTACCCCTTGCGCCAATACGTATGCGAACTTGGTTGTGCACCAATGGGAAAAGGAATTTGTTTTTACACATCAATGGTTCACTAAAGTCCTCGTTTATAAGCGTTTTGTTGATGACATCCTAGTGATGTGGGATGGAACACCAGATGAATTTAATTTGTTTATGTGTCAGTTAGGAGCTACCACTAGTTTCCTAAAATTTACCATAGAAATGTCATATGAGTCAACAAATTTCCTGGATGTCACTTTGTTCATTGAAGATGGTAGGCTTATATCAAAACTACACAGGAAAACATGCTGGAAAAATACCATATTGAGGTATGACAGCATGCATCCACGTCACATTTTCCGTGGTATAGTAAAAGGTCAATTCAATAGGATATCTAAACTCTGTAGAAACAATATAGACCTACTAGTGGAGGCTAATAAAATGGAAACCATTTTTTTAGAGAGAGGTTACGATGGAACAATAGTTAAACAACTAAGAACACAAGTTCTGGGAGATACACATATTAGTGCTGGTATTGAGGCCCACCGGGTAAGAGGCAGAAAGTATGCATCTAAGTGCTTGAACAATACAGGGGATAAGGTTAGATTTATAACCACTTATACCAATGACAACTGTAATATAAAGAAAATCATTACTGATAATTGGCATGTATTAACAACTGATGAACAAACGCAGAAAATAGTGGGTGATTTTCCTTTGTTTACTTTTAGGAACAACAAAAATTTAAAAAGGCTCCTATGTGCCAATTCAGGTGTTATTCATGCTGACAGAATGTTAAACACAGGAAAAATGGGCATATTTCCATGTAACCACTGTAATTATTGTAAATACATTTCGAAAAATCAAGTTTTTAAACATCCAGTGATGAATTTTTCTTTCGTTCCGAGGTTCCAAGCCTCTTGTGATACTGCAGGCTTAATTTATTTAGCTACTTGGACATCCTGTTCTGTTTTTCATATAGGGTTGACCACGAGGAAATTAAAGAACAGGGTATGCAATCACCTGTACGACATCAGATGCAAAAATGAGTTGAATGCCTTAGCTAGGCACATTAAGTTGTATCCTGGTCATTCATTCGTTTTTGAGTTCTGCAAATTGTTAAATCAAATATAAGAGGTGGTGACTATATGTCCCATCTCGAACAGAAAGAACTGCAGTGGATTTTTAAACTCAGGGGACATTATTCCCCTGGTTTAAACAGTTATATATCACTCAGATCACATCTTAAATCTCGTAGGTAAATGTCAATAATGTTTTTATATTCTACATTTTAAATGAATTTATAGAATGCTGTATGTTAAGTGGGATTATCCACATGGATTCTGCTACCAATATGAATTCTGTTATTTATATGAAGGTATGCTATCTCCATGAATTTAGTTGTTTATATATTGCTATAATGCATCAGCATCTAGGCTCTATAGTTGATGACGTATTTGATATACATTTTTATATGTATTTATTTAGATTGTTCATATATGTACATCAATTTTTTGAAAAATTTTTTCTTGGATATTTTATATATATTCAGCTTCACACAGCCTTCATATTAGAAAGTTTTACATCTTATCTAATTTTATTAGGGGGCCCAAGTACTATTTGTATTTTTATTGATTTATTTATTATATTATCTGCACATGATATGGTTTGTATATATATATATATATATATATATATATATATATATACACACATCTATTTACTTGTTCATTCAGTTACTAAATGCAGTGTTTTTGACTGTGCTCTATTAATGAAGGATTTTAAGTAACACTGTCATCTTAAAGAAGGTTGCTAAAGTGGCGAACCATGTTAATTGAATTAATTGAATGATTTTTAACTAATTAATTATTTAACAGTTTTGATGATGGCTGCTTGTTTGTATAAAAGAGGTGAAGCTTCATAGTAATTTATGGTCTGAAGAAGCGTATCTATCGGATACGTGAAAGCGCTTACCGTTAAATAAAGCTATATTTTAACTGCAGAAAGTGACTTTTTTCGTGGTGAGTCTGTGGTTTTAGTCTTTTTGAACCTTCATTTTACCTTTTTGGACCGAGACTCTTTAGCTGGAACATCCTTATTTATCCCAGTACCTCTATTTTTATGTGATAGCAACCATCCTTGAAGTCCACTGAGCACATCCAATTGTCCTTCCTCAGCAGTGGAAGAAAGGACTCTACTGTAACCATCCAGAACTTGGTCTTCATGAACAAATTGAGATTGCTTGGGTCCAGAATGGACCGCAGGGCCCCTGTTTTCTTTGGCACCAAAAAGAAACGGGAGTAAGTTCCGCACCCTTTCTGATTGGTCGGGACCTTTTGAATGACTCTTTTCTGCAGCAAAGTGGCAAATTTCAGCCACTGCCAACTCCCTCTGACTGGGTGGAATGTCTGGGAGTGTTTTCAGTATCTTTGGGGGAGGAACAGAAAAGGGAATATAATATTCTCTGGATATAATTTTTAGCACCCAAGCATTTGACGTGATTTGGGACCAGGCACTCGAGTATACAGAAAAACGACCCCAGACTGTCTCCAAAGTAGGACAGTCGGACGGAGCTTCAGGAGTGCTAAAAGGGCTTATCGAGAAATGATTCCCTGGAGCCCTGGTTCTGCGACCCTCTCTGCTTCTAGGGTGGCGTCTCCCATTATTGTCCCTCCTCTGCCTCTGGAAGGGAACTCTCGCTGTGGTCACTTGCAAAACCAAGTTTTCTTAGCACCCCTTTGACTCCTGGAGTAGATTTGTTGGGGGACAAAAAGCTTAACCCCTATGGCAGACAGGGTCTTGCCTTCTTGTTCACAGTGGGTCAGGGTGCCCATCACAGATGGTCCAAACCACAAAGAGCCATCAAAAGGAGCATTAACAAATGACACTTTAAAGGGCTCAGCAAAGTCGGCCATATCGAGGAATGATGGTGCATCGCAATGCCGGTCTCAGCTGCCCGGGAAGAGCTCTCCACCGAGTCTGAAATAAGTCTCATGAAGGAGCTGGCTACAGAAGTGAGAGTGACTAGCTTAAGGGAAATTTTATCAAATTCCCCCTTAGGCATAGACTCCACCAGGGAATTAGAGTTCCTTGATCAAGTATCTTTGGAGGTACATAAAGTGTGCCAAGTAATTTGGTGTCCTTAGCGAGAAAGTTAGAGAGTCAAAAGTGTGCTTTCCGAACCTGTTCATCGCTCTGGACTCCCTGTTTGGAGGATGGACAGTGGAGCTCTGCTGGGCAAGCTCCTTCTTGGTAGCAGCTGTTACCACTATAGCATCAACAGGAATACCTTTACTCCAGAAAGCACGATCCTCGGAGGAGGGGGTGAGAACACCTTATCTGGGCATTTAGGAACTGGTTCTATGGTGTCCAACCCCCTTCCAAACCCAGCTGGTGACCAGGTCAACCAGGAATACAGCTTCCTCCGGAGAGGGGGTTTTGGAAGTCTAGCCACCTTTTGCCTTCAGGTTCTCTAATGTGTCTGCAAAGGAGACATCATCTGGTGGTGTTCTGGGGTACCCCTCTCACTCATCGTAGTCTGCGTTCTCGGTGAGAGATCCATAGGCGGAGTCCAAGTGCCTCCTTTTGCAGGTCCTCTTTCGTGGAATCTCCTCCAAGGGGCACTCAGGGGAGGAGCCAGAATAGGATGGGATGACCTCCGGTGGAGCAGACTGGAGGTCCTTTGAGACAGGCTGACCCTGGGAAGGAATGGCTGATCCAAGGCCAAGATCCAGAAGATGAACATGAGGTGGAGCAGCAGTCAAAGATTCTGGTACTCTTCTAGAAGAGAATGCCTTTTCCAAAGCCTGAAAGGTAGAGGGGTCTCAGAGATACCGCCGAGCTCCCTAGGAGCCCAAGCTGCCGAGGAAGACAGAGGCAACCCACCAGAACCCTGACTCCCAGACAGAACCGGACCCACACTGTTGAGGGCCGAAGTACTGAAGGGAAGAGACTGATCCTAAAGCAATGGAGCAGACCCTCTCCCTGCAGATCCAGCACTGTCATACTGGATCTGGGACGCACTCTGATCAGAGGACCTTGGAGCAGAAGCAGTCAAAGCAACAGTTGGAGTAGAGGAGGTGAAAGCCCTCTGATCCGACCCTGAATCCCTTGGGAGGCTACTGTTCTGGGACTCCAAAACAGAGTTGGATCACATAAGGAGACTGGATGGGCTTGGATCCACGAAGGGACAGAGCCAGGAAAATCCCTATCTGAATCTGGGCCTTGATTATGGATCTGACCATACTGTCCACATCCAGGTACAGACTTCAGGAGGACCTAGATGAAGCCAGCAACAAGGGACGGGAACGTCTAAATATCTGGAGAATCTTTTCCGATAGAGTAATAGATATCAAAAGGATGGATCTCCCTTATGATTGTGGATCTGGAGACCAACGGATCTGAGGAGGACTTCTTGGATCCAGAGACTTAGGATCCGAGGACACCTTAGGATCAGAAGGCTCACTCAGAGCCGTTAGGTTGATTGGATCTGACAGAGCCAACAGAGGTCTCGGCTTTGGCACAGTCAGATATGATAACCTCGGAGTCTTATCAGGTGGCTCCGAGGAAGTTCTTTGCTCCTTGGGATGCTTTTTCCTGGCATCGGAGCAGAGCAAAGGTTTGAAAGGGGGGGGGGGGTTGAGCCCCTGGAGAAATAAAAGAAGTGGGCAGAAGGCCATTCAAAATGAGCTTATTTCTCCTCTCCTGCAAGGGAGCTAGGGTTAAAACCCTCACAGACCTTGCAAGGAGAGGCGAGGTGACCTGCCCCAAGGCAATAGACACACCGATCATAGGCATCCGAGTGTGGAATCTTCTATTTGCACTGGAAGCACCTCTTAAACCCTGAAGGTTCCTCCTTGTTTGACAAAATACCATTTAAAGGACTAAAAAAGGACTAAAAAGGCAAGAGAAGATAATGACCTTTTTTTTTTAAAATATATAAAAGGAACAAGAAAGAGGGCTGAAGCCCAGAAGAAAATGGGCAGAAAAACATGAGACAGGAACCCCCAAAGCAGCACGGCAAATTAGACAGGGGAGGAGAAAACTACTCTACAAGTCACAGAGAACTATAAGATGCAGAGAGGTAACCAGAAAAACAAGAAATATATGAAAAAAGAGGAACTTAACTGAGTCTGGGGATATCGCATCTGGGCACATCAGCGGCAAACAAGATCTGAGAAGGTTGGGTGAGGTGTAGAGGATTATGGGTAGGGGAGGAGTTTGAGCCTGGAAATTCAAGTCTGTGGGAGGTGGGCAGGTCGGATCCAAGACCCATAAGTGAAGCAGAATGAGGAGGACAACATCAGATCTTCTAGATTTTGCTGCATATTTGAGAACACCACATATGTCCTCCTAGCGTTTGAGAATTGCATATCTAATCTTATTTCCTAATCTTTTCTGACTTTTTCCGACTGATTTCTATAGTTATTGTACACTATTTTATATGCTGTAACGATTATCCCATTTTTAACAGCTTCTGTTCCAGATTCAAGACTCAGTGTAGATGTTTAATTTAAGATCCCCCATCCCTTTCTTTTTGTCTATACTCTGATATCAATCCCCAACAGGAAAGCCAATAACTAGCTTGTATTCCAAATGTCTTCTTGGCCTCTTCCCATTGTACATTTCCTTCTCTAATTAGCTGCTCCGAATACCTTGGTTCCTTTACCACCATCTTCCAGTAAATTCTAGCCTCCTCTTGTCTATTCTCTGCACCCCTAATTGCAGTCATCCCCATCGGCAGAATCTTGTTTCTATATTCATGTGTTGACTTAGTTCTTAGTACACTTTCTGCTACTTTATCAATGCAATATTCTGTATGACTGTCATTCTACTTTAAGATCTGTGCCCAAAATCCATTTTTTGCTTTATTTCTTGAATTACCCCCCTCCCGCTTCTTCACTATCCCTTTCCACCTTGAATTGTAGCTTTCTGCTTATGTTACATACAACAGCCTTAACTGTGTGGCTCTAAATATCCCTTCAAATCAAGTAATCATAAATTTCCTTGTTCCACTGGGAGAATCAACTTATCTCAATTGACTCTTGCCCTCTTCCCCTCCCTGATAAAATCCTACAACTCTATTAACTGCCCTCCACAATTTCTCCTCTGGTTGATAAAAATATGACTGACCTATGTATACAACTAAAGGTACTAAAAACATTTTACTGCTTGCATCTTGCTATCCACAGCCATAGGAAAGAGCTTCCATTTTTTCATTTTTAGTATTATATTTTGTTTAGTCTTTTTCCACATATCCTTAGCTGCCATAACCAAATCATTTTTAATCCATACCCCAAGGTACTTCATCTTATTATGCCCCAGTAAATATGGGTATAGCTGGACCAGTTCATGTATGGATACATAGTTTACACCTATAGCCTTTGTTTTATCTTCATTAATTTTATATCCTGAAAAAGAAAAACAGAACTGTCTTAGAATATTTCACAACACTGAGATGTCCTTTTTTGGTTCCATCACCTACAAAATATCATCATCTGCAAGTAAAGCCAACTTTTCTCAAACACTAAACCAATTACATATATCCTTGAATTTTTGAGTCCATTATTTTCTTTGGAAACGGTTCTATATGTAACACAAATAACAAAGGGAAAGGAGGACACCCCTGTCTGGTTCCTCCATTCAGAAATAACTTAAGAGGGGGCACCATCTCACTTTGATGATCGCCTATGATCCCTCATATACACATTTAATTAGCATTATTGTATAACGAAATGCAAATGCCTCCAATTGCCCTACTCATAAAATCCAAGCTTACTCTGTTGAATGCTTTCTCTTTATCAAGACCCATCAAAATAGCAGTACGTTCTTGCATTCTGCTTCCCTCTGCATCATTGTTCTATTAATAATGTTATCAAATGTTTGCTTCCCCTCCACAAAACCACACTGGTCAATATCTATCAATTTTGGCATCACCTTTGTCATTAGACAAATACTATAATCATGGATTAAAATTGAAATGGGCTTATATGAAGCTGGATCAGATGGGTCTTTACCATTTTTAGGTATTACAGCAACCACAGCTTTTTGCCAGGACACTGGTGCCTCCTCTCCTTTTAAAATACTGTTAAACAAAACCTTCTAGATCTTTATCACCTTCTTCCTTCCTAGCTTCCAAACTTCCAACAGAATATCATACGTTTCTTAAAGACTTTCCTGCAGATAGGTTATACATCACCATTTAATCTCACCTCCTCCTATTTTAACTGTCAGTTGTTGAGCCTCATCTACCTCTAATCTTGACATACTTAAGTCATCCATAAACATTTCCATTTGTGCTTTTTCTTGATTTTCTCACTTCTCTGCTTTACACAGATTTTGATAAATACCTCTACAGAATCATTATTTTCCTCATTATGGGCAAAATCCCTTTCAATACTTTCTGATGCACAAGTTGTTGTGCCAAATGTTTTGTGTGTTCAGAAGCTATCATCAAAAAACAAACCTTTTCATAACAGCAATCTTTCTAACCTCATGCACATTAACCAGGTATTCCCTTACTTTATCTTTAGTACTCTGCAACTGTGCCTCTTGTTATGCGAGATTCCCCTTATTTTTTAATAATTTAAACTTTGTCAGCCTCTCTAAATAATTCTTATTACTTCTTAACTGGATCTCTCTCTCTTTAATTTCTACCCTATTTCTAAACTCCACTTTTACTTTACATCTTCCCTACTAACTCTCAAGTAATTTCACTACTCATTTTTTAAATTCCTCTCTTTTTAGCATGTAGGTGGGAAAGTGTCAGTGTCTCGTCTTTACTTCAATATCCTGCTTTTTATCTTAATAATTACTGGCACACGATCTGAGATAGATATTGGATGTGTATCAAATTTCTCAATTAAATGCATACGTACTTTTGAAATATAATTTTTGTCAAGTCTAGCCCAATTATTACACCTTGGGAAAAATATGTAAATTCTCTCAGAGTTCCTACTACTGAATTCACATCTTTCCCAGAAAATATTTTCATAAATTTCTTCAGAAATCTACCCTCTTTTTTTATATTTTCCCTACTAAGCCCCCAAGATACATCCTCATCTCTGCAAATCAAATTCCAGTCCCTAACTTTTAGTAATATTCTATGCTGAAAGTTGATTATTTCTTCCCAAAATTTTTAAGTTAAAAACAGCAGTTTTAGGTGGAACATAAATACATACAAGTGTAATCCTCATCCCTTGCCAGTAATCCCTCACTACTATAAATCTATTATATTTTTCCCTCTTCTATCACTACGGAAGCTCCTATAGCAATTAATATAAGTACTCCTCTCTTCCTTCATTCCTGATATTCTGCAGACTATCTATCTTGAAATCCTTTCTTTATCAAATGTACATAGTTCTTTCCAAATGTCTTAACTGTAGCACTGCTACTTGCACTGTGCATTTCTTAATATAATCAAGTATTCTTTCCTTTCTGTCTACACCTGTGAGGCTATTCACATTACAAGATAAAATGTAAAGTGTTGCCATTATTCCCACCTGTTAGATATGGCAGCTTTGTAAATGTCTATTTCCAGCTTTTGTGATACATGCATCCATTAATATTTGGCAGGTTAATCCTTTTTATGCTATTTTTTTCTCATCATCAACAATGGAACCCGTGTCACATTTTACAAGACTTTTTGTTTTAATAAAAGCCCTCAGACAAAAAGACAAACACTCTACCCACAACATCCCCAAAACCTGCCAACGTAATACAAACACACAAACTTCATTATTTGAAGATGTACATAGTTAACATCACTACTAGGCACATTTGAGCCAAACAGACAACTGCTAACACAGGCCCTAATTAACATGAAATTGAGGTTATCCATGCCAAGATGTATGTTACTCTCTATACCTCTACTTCTGCTAATTGGTATCTATTCTTTTTATCTTCATTTCCCCTTCTTAGATGTAAAAACTACTTGCATACTTTCACAAATCATTAACTTACAGCCCTGAAGAAACTAGTGTTCTGCCTTATTGCCCTATTATCAGCTTGCCACCATGGTACAGTAAAAGAAAAATGTAGTCCTCTGTTGCAGCCTGAAAGACAAGCCAAAACACTTATGCTCAAGGAAAACTTTTCATTAAACTCAGTGTTCCCAAATTTATTTCCGCTTAAAATGTGTTAAGGTCTTAATCCAGACATTCACCTATACAAAAGTAGGAGAAAATATATCAGCTCTATATTATGATCTGTGTACTTTTACAATTCATCCCCCACCCTCACCAACCCAAGATTACAGCCTGTTAACTTAAAACATGCTTTTGTCTAGCTTTCTTCTCTCACTGCACTGTAATGCCTACACTTCTTAATACCAAGAAAGGAGAGAAGTGGAAGAAAAAAAGGCACCAGCTTACTTCAATAACTATCACAAACAACTAAAAATACGTTATAAAGCATGAAATTTATATTGTGAAAAGTTTCATAGAACTACTGTTAAGAAAAGAAATTGTTTTACTTGGTTAACGCTTTCCCTCTTCCTCTCCTCAGAGTCCTTTCAAGCGTTAAGCTTTACAGTCCCTTGCAAGTTTACCATGCCAACAAAAGTCCACTCTTTCCACTTATTCTTATATGGCTGTGTTTCACAAATGTGACTAATGCTTTGCAGTCTCATTAACTCACTAATTTCCATGTTGCTGGTCTTCTTCCTGTTCATCTCCATATCTCAATTCCAGATTCTGGTTCAATTCCATAGTATTCAAGATTTTTTGGTCAACTCTTGTGCTTCTCTTTGTCTCTCAAGCATTTTCCATTGGAACAGTGGAAAAGGTTTCACTGGCAAAGTCTCTACGTGTGCTTTATTTTCAGAAGAATGAGAAGCAGAGTCCTCTTTTGTTTGATGGTTCATTTTTTGTTGGACAAACTTGCAGAACAGGCTAAGAAGGAACTGCATCAAAAATTGATCCTCCAGGAAAAAAAAATATTCTGAAGATAGCTGAAAAAAGCAGCTTGAATCTCATGTCTGCCTCTCGGCACTTCCAGACTACTGGAATAAATCTGTTTATCTTCTGCCTGGTGTACAGTGAATAAATCAGTTTCCACAAACACTCTACTGTCTCCAACTTTAAATAGTTTGCACTTTTACCAGAGTTTTGTCAGGACAGAATAGTTGTGCAAGAACTTACCATAATCTTAAATGTCCTTCTCTTCGATGTTGCAGTATTCATAACAGTTGGGGAGGTTGCTGCCTGCAGCACTGACATCCGACCAGTATACTAAAGTCTTGCTTCAGGAGGGTATGCGAGACATCCTGCACCAGGGCCATAAACTGACGTAGGGTATAAAAGCGGCGTCTGCACATACCCCCTTCAGAATGGACTGCCGCATACACTAGTACTCCTGGAGGTTTAAGGAGGGTCCAACATGGTAGATCCTAGAAATTCACATGTAGACTAGAATATGGGTACTTATTAGGTTGTGATCAGTGGAGAGGCTAAAAGGAAAGATGACAAAAATGCCAGTAAGGTATAACAGGCAGGGGAGCCAGAGGGGGCAGGTAGAGAGGGACTGAATACTGCAAAGGACATCTAAGGTTATGGTAACTTCTTACACAACTACTCTATGTCCTTCTATTCACATGTTGCAGTATTCATAACAGTAGGGAGAGTGCCAAAGCTTTTAGGTATGAACCTGGGAGGAGGATTGGGGTCCTTGGTCAATGAGACCCTGAAGAACAGACCCGGCAAAACCAGCTCTAGCCCTGGAGGCTAAGTCCAGTTTGTAATGTTTGGTGAAGGTGTGCACTGAGGCCCAGGTGGCAGCTTCTAGTATTGAGGCATAATCAACCCCCTTGAAAAAAGCAGCTGAGGAAGCAGCTGCCTGGTAAGAGTGTGATTTAACCTGGTCCTGTAAGGTTTTACCATGGGTGGAGTTACATATTCCAATGGATTTAGAGATCCATGTCGAAATGGCTTGTTTGGCGACTGCCTTCCCTAGAGCTCTAGGGTTGAAGGAGATGAAAAGCTGATCAGATTTCCAATTAACTTTGGTTTTGTCCAAATAATACCTCAGTTGTCTGTGTACATCTAGAGAATGTAGGGTCTTCTCTGAGGCATTTTTGGGGTTAGAGTAGAAAAGAGGCCGGTTAATAGTTTGCTTTAATGAAAGTTTATTAACCACCTTAGGCATGAATGAGGGATTAGTTCTGAGGGGCAACTCTATCCTTGTGGAAAATGAGGTAAGGAGGGATGGCCATAAGGGCTTGAATCTGATACCCTCCTGGTGGACGTAAGGGCCATTTATAGTACAGTTTTAAGGGTGCACAGTTTTAGGGTTACTGAATGTGCTGGTTCAAATGGTGGCAGCGTGAGTTTTTCTAGGACAAAATTCAAGTCCCAAGGTGGAGGGATAGGCTTTTCTGGGGGGTATGATATAGGGCTTTTTCAGGCATTAGAGAACTTGGCATAGCTCCTCGTGGTCCCCTGCAGAGTTCCTAAGCCAGCAGAGAGCAGAAAAAGCAACTTTCTTGATTATAAGTATTTTTTAAACATTTTATTTTGCATTTTTCGATCTTCTGAGCTCTTCGACTACTGTTTGTGCCTATATTACTGTTTTATTACCCGATTTTCCTGTTTTTCTGTGCTTAAATTGTTGATTGCACTTGTTGGCTAAAGTTTTGCTTAAAAGTAACAAACAGGCTAATACACTCAAGTGTACCAGCCTTTGATAGCAATTTAGTCGAATACCAAAGCATTTACTGTATTTTTTCTGTCTGTTTGCAAAAAAACTAAAAAAAAACAAAAAAAATACTTCTCCTTTCCTAAACTTTCCTAAGCTAGTTGTTCCAGTGATCAGATTTTGCTGATCCCTGGGCTTTGTATTTGGTTCCTGTGTTCCTCCATTTTCTGTGTGGCCAGAGGTAGTTTCTTTACTCACCAGTGGGAGTGGGGAGTACTGAGCTGCTTGTTTGTCCTCAAAGGAGTGGTTAGAGACAGCAACTAGTAATTCATTGGCCATTTTGGGTCATTTCCTGTTTTTTCCAGCCCCCTGCTATAAAGCGCGATTTAGCGCGGAGTTGCCACTGTTGCACACAAGAGCAGCGGTGGTTTAACAAGGCTAAACTATTCGGGCCACCTAAATTCCACTCTTCAAATTTTCCCTTAAATCTACCTTCCTCGAACTGTACTGCCGATCTAACCATCGTATCCTATAACTAAAAACTTAATCTCTACTTGATTCCCAAGTAGACTATTCTCTATCTGTAAAGCCTAGCACTTGCACCTACAGTACTTGCACCTTGATAAAGCACTATTATTATAGATAGTACCCCACCAGCCTAGAACCCACATCCCCCGGAGTCTTTTGTAAGTTTTTTATCTATTACTTCTAGCATGTCGAGGGATCAGTTGCTAGTGTCCTCTCCTGCTCAACTGGTGAACCTGGGAATATTGAGGCAATGTTACAATTGCCTCATGTACACAGACAATCCTCTCCTTCTCCCACAAAACACAAATACATGCGAGAGATGTAACTATACGGCCAAACTGGAGGCTGAGCTCTCTCAACATAGGACTGGCAAGACCAGACATGAGGAGAAGGTAACCACACACACTACATACCCAGTCACACATAGTACCATCACAACTTCAAATCATACACATAATCACACAAAGACATACTCGGAGGCTCTGACCAAAAATCTACCAAAACAGCAGAGGCCTCCAAAGCAGACACCCAAACAACTACTACCTCAGGACCCAACACATGCATCACATAGACCACACAGTCAGAGTGTCAAACAGTCACAGCCCTTAAGGCCAAACACAATGCCAGACACACTCGTCATTGGTGACTCCATAGTCAGGCACACTGACGTCCCGCTCACCAGACTGAGTAAGGAGAAGGTCACAGTAATCTGCCTGTTAGGCGCTAGAATCTGCCACATAACGCAAGCACTCAGGTCTCTCAACAGCAAGTACAAGTACGACTCAGTCATTGTCCATGCTGGTGTCAACGACCTGAGACGTACCTCCTTGGACTACATGAAAAGAGACATCGAGGAGCTCTCTGATTATGTAGCCCAGGCAGGTATGACCCTGACCTTGAGCAGTATCCTACCTTCACCTAGAATGATGCCACAATACAGTGATAAGATGATCAGCTTTAATAATTGGCTTAAATGTTGGTGTCATTCAAAGGGGATCCAATGTCTGTCTGCCTGGGATGACATGCTGGACAGGCCACGCTGCTTCGCAAGGGACAGCTTGCACCTGTCACCCCTGGGCTTCCGGATATTGGCAAAGGCTCTTGCCACCCCCATAGTGCCTTTTTTAGGCAAGGCTCAAATTCTAAACCTACCACCCTAGAACACAAAAAGGAAAAACTAAGGGTAATGCTGCTCAATGCCAGAAGTCTCAATCTCAAGATGCACCTTCGAGGCCCTTCTCAGTATGGAGAACATCGATGTCTGTGCTGTGACAGAAACCTGGTTCAAGGCTCCTGAGAGCACGCCGGCACTATCAGGTTTCACCTCATATCGTGCATTCCAGCCCCAAAATCCGGACAACACCAAGAAAGGAGGGGGGGGTGTCCAAAGTCATAAAGGACACACACACCTCAAGGTTGGTGGCAACGCACGATGCATCGGAGACCATCCAGGTGCAATTAACCATAGGCAAGACTGCTCTGCAATTTGTAGCATGTTACAGGCCACCCTCTCAAACTCAGGAACCTCACATGGCCTTCCTGAAAACACTGGAGGTGCTAAATGTATCTCCAAATACCATCATACTAGGTGATTTCAACTACCCTAATACAGACTGGGAACACTACTCAAGCCCAAACACTCTAGCCCAAAGGTTCCTGGAGTTCATAAACTCAAATGCCATGGAACAACTAGTCACCATCCCCACAAGAGGAGAAAACATACTTGATCTCATCATCACGAATGTGGGATCACAATGTTCAACACCGGAAGTATACCCCTCACTGGTGAGATCAGATCATAAACTAATCTCGCTGGAGGTCCTCATCCCGCCCCCACCTGAAATAAAAAAGACCACAGTGAAAAACTTCTCAAAAGCAGACTTCACACTTCTAAAAACTAGTGTGGTCTCCTTTAAGGCCCCTGAGCCAGTGGTAAACATTACTCAAACCGCTGAATCACTTACAAATGCCTTCTACCAGCACCTACAGGACTGCATGGATCAGGCAATCCCAAACAAAACTAAGACTCTTTGTACCAAAGGCAAGCGTCCAGTCTGGTGGACCCCAGCCATAAACAAGCTCTACAACAAAAGGAGGAAGCTACTACAAGATAGAGCAAAATCCTTGAAAGGTAAGACACCTTTGATCATTATAAGTAAAAACTAAGAGCTCTCATAAAATCATCAAAGGCAAATTTTGAGAGAAAAATCGCCAAGGACTCAAAAGACAATCATAAGGCCTTCTTTAGCTATGTTAGAAACCTAGGAGGAAACTCCCAGATATGCTCAGAATTAGTTCAAAATGATGTGAAGATTACTGAACCTACACACATTGCCAACATACTGGCTGACAGGTTCAGTGCAAACTTCTCCCCCCCCCCCCAAAGGAGAGATATCTATACCAGAGGATTGTAGCCCCCCAAACATCTCCAACGCCCAGGTAAGAACTGCTCTCTCCAAGGCAAAAACACAGCATCCATGGGACGGATGGTGTCCCGGCTGTGTGCTCCACGAACTCAATGAGGAATTAAACCCACAGTTAGGACAGCTGTTTAATCTTAGCCTCACCTCAGGATACATTACCCAAGGAGTGGCGCCGGCGACTGTGGTCCCACTTCATAAGGGTGGTGCCTCCACCGACCCTGGAAATTACCGTCCCATTAGCTTGGCAAGCCTTATCTGCAAAGCCATGGAGAGGATCATAATGGAACTCATAAATAAAGACATAGGGAACTTGCAGACTTTGGATCCATCCCAGTTTGGCTTTGTCAAAGGCAGATCATGCCTCTTAAACTTGGTTGACTTTTTCGAAACAGTCACCAAGGCCATTGATGAGGGCAAGGCAGTCCATACAGCCTACTTCGACCTGGCAAAGGCCTTCGACACAATACCCCACTCAGGTATCATCGAAAAACTCATCAGCTTAAATGTAAACCCATACATCACAAGATGGGTTGCAAACTGGCTAAGTGACAGAACCCACAGGGTCAGAGTTGCTGGCGCCATGTCAGACTCAAAGTCTGTCACAAGTGGTGTCCCACAGGGCTCAGTCCTGGGACCACTCTTGTTCGGCATCTACTTTTCTGAAGTACAAGCAAACACAGGAGGGTTATGGCTGACAGTTTGCAGATGACTGCAAACTGGGCGCCATAGCTGAAAACACATCTGACACAGATATCCTTCAGAAGGGCCTCACAGAAACGGATAACTGGTGGCAGAGCCATGGCCTAAAGTTAAACGCCAAGAAATGCATAGTCATACCCTTCGGGAAAAACAAGGTTACCCCTAGCTACCATATAGGTGGCAATCCACTGAGAACAGAAGAAGTCATGAGGGATCTGGGGACCCAGGTTGACAGTAACCTTTCGTTTGACACTCATGTTGCCAAAGTAGTTAGGAAAACCTTCTACGTTGCCCACCTGATCATGAAGGGATTCACATCTAGATCTAGGGAGGTCATCGTCCCCCTGTACTCATCACTCATTAGACCTATGATTGAGTACAATGCCCCATTCGGAATGTATCTGACCCGACACCTGCAGCAGCTGGAAAGGCCCCAAAAGTTCCTCACCAAAAGGATAAAGGGTCTCAAAAATATGTCTTATGCTGCCAGACTGAAAGAACTCCAGCTCTATTCAGTCGCATACCGCTTGCTCAGAGGTGACCTGTGCCTGACATATAAGGCCATGTCAAACCCAGATTTGATGAATATGATTCACCTCAAAAAATCTAGATCCCTCAGAACCACAAGGGCGGGAGACTTAAACCTTGACACGGTTATTAATAGAACGTGCTGGAGGGACAGATTCATCACCCAGAGGCTTCTTATGCTGTGGAACAAAATCTCGGTACATGTGAGGCAGAGCACCTCGCTGGCCTTGTTCAAGAGGAATCTTGACCAATGGATGGGAGATCGCAGATATACCCCAGGGATTACTTCAGTGTCACTGCTAGACAGAGGCACAGCAAAATAGGCATAGTTTTCTTCAAACTAAAGGGGTGGCGAAAGCCACATAACTATGGGCTAGGCTTATAAATGCCCTTGGGCAGATAGCCTAGTATGAACCTATGAACCTATAAGAACCCCTTTGAGGAACAGCTTGACCTCTAATCTGTAAGCCAGCGGTGGTAACATGGGCAGACAAGCAGAGATGGCAGATAAATGGACTTTAACTGATGAGTAAGTTAGTCCTGCATGAAGGAGCTCACAAAAACAGGAAAGGACTAAAGGAACAGGAATAGTCATAGGTTCCTGTTTTTTCCTGTGACACCACCTGGAGAATCTTTTCCATTTAGAGATGTAATTTCTTCTGGGATTAGGTTTCCTGGCCTCCTGCAGGACACTGAGCACGTCCTCTGTGTATAGGTGTCTGATAAGGTTTTTACTGTCACACGGTTTGTAAATCTTTTCTAGCTAGTTTCACTGTGTGAGGTTTGTTTTGTCTTTTCCCGGTTAGGGGACACCACAGCGGAACTCTGGTCCGCTAATGATTGGCAGTAGATGCTGCCGAGTTGCCAGCCCAACGCCCATTAACTGGAAATTTTCTCCACTTGTTAAACATCCGTTTGTGTTTGTTTTGATTTCCTGCCAAGGAGTGCATCATATAACTGGTTTAGTTTCCCACCATCCCTCTGTATTGTTATGCTGTTCCTACACTTGGAAGCTTTGCAGTTGCCCGCCCCTACTGTAAATTTGATCTGGGACACTCCTCCCAGTCTAGTGTCATTAGCTCATTCTACCTAATACAGAGAAAACGTTTGAAGGCAACCCACTGTTTCTTAACCTTATCTTCTGCTTCTCCTTTCCCACTTCTGGCACTTTTTAACTGTTCAGAGTTGAATAAAACAATAACTGAATTGAGTTCAGAATACATTTTGAATAAATTGCATTTATTTAAACTGTACTCGCTTTAATACTACACACTCAAGTGTGCTAGCTTGCACTGCACTTGAATTGTTTTTAGTGCTGTTTTAGCTGCTTTTCTGTGTGTGTGCGTCTTTCGGCTTGTCCCGGTTAGGGGTCGCCACAGCGGAACTCCGATCCACTAATGATTGGCAGTAGAGTTTTACGTGCTGGCTTGCCGGGCCTAACGCACAACCTTCAACGAAGGAACGCCCATTCACGCATGTCACCACACAGAAGACGCTCTGAGAATCGAACAGGCAACGTCTGTGAGGAGACAACGCTACCGCAGCACTGCTTTTCTGTAAAAAAAAAAAAATTCTAAGCTTTTTTCATGCAACTAGTCTAGCCCAGATACATATTTACTGTATCCAGGACTGTTTAAGCTTCTGAGCCCCCCAAGCCTTTCTGTGTTGGAGGGAAGCCTTCTAGCTTATCGGTGGGAGTGGTAAGCACTAGGTAGCCTATCTACCACAACAGGAGTGGTTTCTGGCCCAGAAATTGTAGTTTATTGGTTGTTTGGGCAGTTTTTCCATCTCTATCAACTTTCTGGTTTAGAAGCCCGTGTTTGCACTTGTTTCCCACCTTTCCTGTAACTAGTCTAGTCCAGATTCAGATTTGCTGTATCCAGGACTGTTTGTAAGCTTCTCAGCGGTGCCAAAGCCTGCTCTTCAAATTTTCACTTAGATTTACTAGTTCGCTCCTCTCCTGCACTTTTACTAGCTTATTAATCTAGCACTTTACTAGACTTCTTGTAGCAATTATTGTAGCACACAAAAGTGATACCAGCACTAAACGTTCTACATGGAAACAGTTCAAGTACTTATTATTAATGTCCACCCCTCCAGGCATGTCTAAAGGTCAGTTCCCTGTGCTTTCCCCTATTAACCTGGTGAACTTGGGCATCCTGAGGCAATATAGCAACTGCCTCATGTACACTGACAACCCTCTCCTCTTACTTCCCAACACTCAGACTTGCGAGAGATGCACTTGTATATCCAAATTTGAAGCCATGCACTCTCCAGCCAAGACTGGAATAGCTGGTCAAGAGGAGAAGGTCAACACTTGCACCATACCACATGGAACATATAGCCCTCCAGAACACATGCCAGCACTGCCTTCACATAAAAACACAAACCCACCTTTGCAAAGGCTCTCAATAAAAATATACCCAAACAGCAGAGACTTCCAAAGCAGAAATGCACTCGACCACCACAACACACTAATCACAAGGCACATAACTCTCCTAAACAGTGTGACACTCAACCAAAGCCCCTAAGGCAAAACAGCATGCCCAACACACTAGTCATAGGTGACTCGATAGTAAGGAACACTGATGTCCCACTCAATAAGATGAATAAGAAGAAAGTAAGTCAGATGCCTGTTAGGTGCCTAGATCTGCCACATAACGCATGCACTCAGGTCCCATCAACAAGTACAACTATGACTATGTCATTGTACATGTGGGTATGAATGACCTGAGACGCACCTCCTTGGACTACATGAAAAGAGACATGGGGGAGCTCTCTGATTATGTAGCCTAGGGGGGTATGACCCTAGCCTTGAGCACCATCCTACCATCACCCAGAATGATACCACAGTACAAGAAGAAAATGACTGATTTCAACAATTTGCTAAGTTTCTGGTGTCATTCTAAGGGGATCCAGTATCTGTCTGCCTGGGATGACATGATTGACAGACCTTGAGGCTTTGCCAGAGATGGCCTGCATCGGTCACCCCTGGGCTTCTGGATACTGGCAAAGGTTCTTGCCACCCCTATAGTGCCTTTTTTAGGCAGTGTTCCAAAGACCAGATTACTCCTGTAACAGCTACAAACAAATGCAATCTGAGGGTCATGTTGCCCAGTGCTAGAAGTCTAAATCTCAAAATGCACTCGCTCGAAGCACTCCACAAAATGGAGAACATCGACATTTGTTCCGTAAGAGAGACCTGGTTCAAGGCAACAGAAAGCACCCCTGCACTACCAGGCTACAACTCATTCCACACCTTTCAGCCCCAGAACTTGGACCAAAGCTCCAAAAGCAGTGGTGTTTCCATATTCATAAAGGATGCACACACCTCCAGACTGATAGCCCAACATAACGCATCTGAGATACTTCAGGTGCAGCTAACATTGGGAAAGAGCGATTCAGGTCGTAGACTGCTAAAGGTCCCCAACCATGTCCCAAGCCCCACACTCCACCTTCCTAAGCACCCTGGAGGATATTAAAGGTCCAACCTAACACTCTCATACTGGGCGACTTCAACTACCCCTCCATTAACTCGGAAAACTACTCATGTACCACTATACTTGCCCAATGTTTCCTGGAATTAACTCCAATGCCCTGGACCAGCATGTTCTTACCCACACTAGAGGTAGCAACATCTGTGACCTGGTCATTATTAACATGGGCGACCGTTGCTCTACACCAATAGTCAACTCCTCCCTGGTTAGATCCAACCACAAACTAACCACCTTGGAAATCCCCCCCCCCCTGCAAAGTTAACCACCATGAAAAACTTCTCCAAACCTAACTTTGGGCTCCTAAAAATAGAGGTGGCTAACTTCACAGTACCCATACAAATGGAGATCAGTTGCATGACCACCGAATCATACAACAATGCACTGTACGAACACGTACACAAATGCATGGATCTCGCCATACCCAATAGAACCAAGAGGATCTCTTTCAAAAAAAAAAAAAAAAAAGGAAGCCAATTTTGTGGTCCCCTGCCATAAACAAACTTTACAACAGGAGGAGGAAACTGATGCGGAATAAGGGGAAGTCCCAAGACTGGAAAGACTTCCTTATCAGCCTCAACAAAAAGTTGAGCACCCTCATCAAATCAACAAAAAGTTGAGCACCCTCATCAAATCCTCTAAAGCCAGCTATGAAAACAGAATTGCAGCAGATAGTAAAGACAACCACAAGGCCTTCTATAGTCATGTAAAGAATCTCCATGGCAATATCCAGATTTGCTCTGATCTACTGCACAATGGTACCTCCTATACCGAGCCAACAGATATTGCCAGTATACTGGACGACAGATTCAGTGCCAACTTTACCCCCTCCTCCCCCCAAAGGACCAATCACAATACCAGAAGATTGCCAGGCACCCGGCATTACTGCTGCACAGGTAAAAACAGCACTGTCCAAGGCCAAGAATACAGCTTCTATGGGATATGACAATATCCCTGGCTGTATTCTACATGAACTACAGAATGAACTGGCACCTCACCTGTGTGCCTTGTTCAACCACAGCCTTACCTCAGGCTTTGTCCCTACCAAATGGCGCACTGCTACAGTCATCCCTCTCCACAAAGGAGTGGCTACAGACCCTGGGAACTATCGCCTCAGCCTGACGAGTCTGATATGCAAAGCTATGGAATGCATCACCTTGGACCTAATAAACAAGGATATAGTGAATCTTCAAACTCTGGATCCCACACAGACTGGTTTTGTGAAGGGTAGATCATGCCTGCTCAACTTGGTCAACATCTTTTGAGTCAGTCACCAGAGCTGTGGATGAAGGTAAGGCGGTTCATACAGCCTACTTTGATCTGGCCAAGGCATCTGACACCATTCCCCACTCAGGAATGATAGAAAAACTCACTAAGCTAGGCATCAACCCCTATATCACTAGGTGGGTTGCAAACTGGCTCACAGGTGGAACCCACAGTGTGAAAGTAGCTGAATCCAAGTCAGACTGCCAACCAGTCACGAGTGGAGTCCCACAGGGTTCATTCCTGGGTCCTCTCCTGTTTGAGATCTAGTTCTCTGATGTCCAGGCCAACATGGAGAGACTCTGACTGACAAAGTTCACAGACGACTGCAAGTTGGGAGCTATTATTAACTTCCCAAGTGATGTTGACATCCTACAGAAAGGCCTCACTGAGACCAACGACTGGTGTCAGAACCATGGCCTTAACCTGAATGCCAAAAAATGTGCCTTCATTTCCTTTGGAAAAAACCCGGTTCCCATGAATTACCACATCGATGGTAGTCCACTGAACACAGAAGGCGTTATAAGAGATCTGGGAACACAGGTTGACAGCAACCTCTCTTTTGAGCACCACAGTGCCACTGTGGTCAGAAAGTCCTACTATGTGGCACATCTTATTAATAAGGGTTTTGCATCCAGGAAGAAAGAGGTCATTATCTCCCTCTACTTTTCCCTCATTAGGCCAATTATGGAGTACAATGCCCCATTTGGCATGTACCTCACTAAACACCTGCAACAACTGGAGAGGCCGCAAAAGTACCTCACAAAGAGGATCCTAGGCCTTAAACATTTGTCCTATATGGACAGACTAAAAAAATCCCAACAATTCTCTGTCTCATATTGCCTATTTAGAGGCGATCTCTGCTTGACTTACAAAGCCATGTCTGACCCAGCTCTGTTAGAAATGCTACATCTAAAGAAATCCCAATCCCACCGCACCACACGCTTCAGAGACCTCAACTCATTACCACAATCAACAGAACATGCTGGAGGGACAGGTTCATAACACAGAGACTGCCCATGCTATGGAACAGACTTCCTATACATGTCAAGCAGAACACTTCACTGGCCCTCTTCAAGAGAAATCTTGGTGAGTGGATGAGAAATAGAAAATTCACCCCAGGGATCACTCCAGAGGTTTTACTCAACAGAGGCACTTGGAACTAAGGTCGGGTGACACGATGCCAGGGTAATCTTATGAGCTAGGCTTTTAAAGGCTCCAGGGCCATTAGCCTAGTACACACCTATGAACTTATGAAGGGGATTAGAACCCTATCACCCATAAGGTCAGTTTCAAGTTGTTCACTTGAGGGTGCAGTAGGGATCCCCTTTTTTGTGTGAGCAAGTCTATTCAGTGGGGTAACCTCTGGTGATTACCCTTGGCTAGTAGGTAAAGAAGGGGAAACCAGTGCTGTCTTGGCCAGTAGGGGGTCACCAACAGGATTTTTGGTTTGTCCTGTATTTTGAGGACAACTTTCCGAATCAGAGTGAAGGGTGGAAAAGCATAGAAAAACATCCCCCCCAATGAAAGGAGAAGGCGTCCACTTTCCAGGCTTGTGGATGTGGAGCCCTTGTGCAAATATTTGGCCATCTGTTTTTTCTGGGAGGAGGCAAACAGATCGAGTTGTGGAATACCCCACTTGTGAATGAGATCTAGGAATACTTCTCTGTGAAGCATCCACTTGTGAGAGGGAACTGAAATTCTGCTTAGAGAGTCTGCCATGACATTTTCTGTTAAGGGAATGTACACTGCTACTAGGATGGATGTTTAGAGTCATTGCTAGATTCCAGATTTGGATGGCTAAGCTGCAAAGAGAATAGGATCTTGCCCCCCCTGTTTGTTTATGTACCACGACAGTCATACTGTCTGTGATCACTTTAAGAGTTCCTGGGAGAAGGGCTGTTTTGACAGTTTGTAGGGCCAAATGGAGTGCCCTCATTTCTTTGATATTGATGTGGTCCTTTAGTCTTAGTGTGGACCATTTTCCTTGTACAGTGAACTGTTTCTGGCTGTACTGTAGTACTGCACCCCAACCCAGGTCTGATGCGTCTCTGGTGAGTTCTAGCAGGGGGGCAGGTACCCGAAGTGGGATACCCTGGTTGCGGTGGATGGCAGAGATCCACCACTGAAGTTTTGTCTTAAAACACTGGAGTAGTGGGAGAGGAGTATCCGGAGGATGGCAGTATTGGCTCTGTAAGTTCTTCAAGACCCACTGGATCTTTCTCATGTGGAGTCTTGCTAGGGGCAACATGGGTATTAGTGATGCCATGTGTCCGAGCATCCTCAGGAATTCCCGGGCTGGCAATAAAGTAAGGTTGATAAGTTTGTTGAGGTAAATGCCCAGATCCAGGATTCTTTGTTCTGTGATGAAGGCTTTCATTAAGACTGTTCTGATTCTGCATCCCAAGAAAACTAGGTCTTCTTTGACTTGCAGATGAGACTTTTCCTTAGTGAACCCCATGAACCCCAGTTGGGTTAGAGTGTTGATCACTAGCCTTAGGTGCACTTGGAGGACTAGGCAGTTTTGATGAAGAACCATAAGGGCATCTAGATATGGGTATATTTGTATACCCTGTGTTCTGCAGTGAGCAATGAAGGGTGTTAGACACTTTGCGAACACTCGAGGGGCTGTGGAGAGCCCAAAGCGCAAAGCAGAGAACTGAAAATGCCAGGACCCTACTGCAAAGCGGAGGAATTTTCTGTAGTAGTCTGTGTGAATGGGAATGCGCAGGTAGGCATCCTTTAAATCCAGGGCCTGAGTTGGAATGAATGGAAGGAGCAAAGGTAAGGTGATCATTTTTAACCTGGGTACCTTGAGAAACAGGTTTAGGAAAGATAGATCCAGGATTGGTCTCCATGGACCGTCTTTCCATGGTACCAAAAACATTCTTGAGTAAAATTATTTGTTTCTTTCGGTGGGTGTTATATGTCCTATGGTGCCCTGGGCTAGTAGTTACTAAATGATAGTGGGGAAAAGGTAGACTTGGTTTGCTGGAGGTTGAGGGATTCCCTGGAAGGGGGGGTAACATCCACCAAGTCATAGAGTAACCCCTCTGAATGATGGAAAGTACCCATCTTTCTGTTGTAATCCTCCGCCAGGAGGGTAGGGAGAGGGCGAGGCAAAGGGACAGTGGGGTGTTTTGATTTAGTAATGGTAAGTTACAGTGGAGGCAGTCTGGATTGATTAGACTGTCTCTGAAAGGGGGCAGTGGAAGGGGTGGAGGGAAACCTGGGGGCAGAGGTTTTCCTCAGCTGCCTGCGTCCCTTTGTTGAGCTGTGTGGGAGGATTGCCTCCTGACAAAGGAAGTTTTCTGAGGATAGTTTCTGTGGTCTCTGGGAATGGGAGATACCAGTAAGTGTTTTAGGTTTTGTAGTTCTTTTCCCTTCTTTTGAAGGGACTTAAGAAGTTCAGCTGAGCCTTGGCCAAATAGCATTTTATTGTCCATGGGGGCATCAAGCAACTTTGTTTGTACATCTAAAGGCAGTGGCTGAAGTCTCAGCCAGGAGTACCACCTTAGAACTGAGCCAAATGCAGAAGATTTGGATGAAGCTTCCGCAGCATAACTGCACTTGATGGAATGCCTAGTTACTTGTGATGCTGTGCAGAGTAGGTTGTTAAGCTGAGTTTTAATATTGGATTCAGGGCCTCAGAGAGTAGGGTAGAAGCATTAGTAATAGTGTCCAGGACATACCCAGCCATGTGGGCTTGGTAGTTCAAGGCTCTTATAGCAAGAGTAGAGGAGGTATACAAATTTTTCCCTAATCTGTCCATAAATTTACTGTCTTTATCAGTAGGACAGAGGGGAGAAGAAGGCAATTGCCTAGAAGTCTTATCTGCAGAGACTGCAATAACAGCAGGATCTGCTGGTGGAATTCTAAAGAGGAACTGGGTGTCCTATGGGAACTTATAAAAATGGTCAGGACGTTTTGATGCTGGTGGTTGTGAATGTGGAGATTGAGAGGCAGCTAAGAAAGCATCCTGGAAGGCAGGGAGAAAAGGGGGCACAGCTGAAGGGGATGACTGTTCCATTTGCAGCAAGTCACAGAATATTTTTTTACTATCTGAGACCTGCCACTTAAAATGCTCCTTCATGAGGGAGATGGTATCACCAAAGGTGAAGTCTTCCCCAGGAGACTCAGGGGTAATGGGATCCCCTCTTCCTATGGGGTAAAGTCTTTGGGTGAATCAATTTGAGATCCATAGGTCATAGAATCTTCATCTGAGGAGAGTTCTTCCTCTGACACAAGCAAACAGGGGTCCTGTAGGAGAAACAGCTGGTTGCTGTTGTGTCTGCAGGGCCTAAAATGCTTTAAACAAGCTTTGAGAGAAAACTTCCCAACCTGGAACAGGTTGTGGTTCTGTGTGCCTCACTTTTTGTTTTCTCTTCATTGGAGTAGACTGCAGAGAGAGAGAGGGAGCCGACGTCTGGGTGGATGGAGGAACAAGAGCAGGGCCCTCCAAATGAATGAGTTGTGGTTCCCTCCACCATCAGGATCTGATGGCTGATTTGTCTCAGCGGACATACATGAGGTTTCCACCAGTCCAGTTTCCATCGTGGGTCTTGGGCCTAGTAATGAAACAGGGGACTGAAGAGATCCCGGGCTTTCATCAGCCTCAAGAATCTCTCCTGATGCCTGACACGCAGCATGGGAATCAGGCCTGGTTTTCTTGTCCTTCTTCCTCGGCGGCTTTTAGGATGGGCCTGCTCCTCCCTCCATACTGAGCGCGAGATGTCAGAGCCTCTGATTTTCTAAATAAAGTTTAAGCACGGCCAGATGGCTGGGAAGGGTTTTTGGGATGAAAGATTTGCAAATAGAGCAGGATGTATGGTCGTGGGCCTCACCTAAACAGAATACACACTTATCGTGCGAGTCCTTATGAGGAATCTGTCTCCCACAATCACAATTCTACTTTCTAGTGGACATGTACATATTAACAAAAAAAAAAACAAAAGGAAACAATGAAAAACCCCACAGGGTAGTTATCTGTAGTGGTCGTTAGAAGCAGTCGTCTGAATTAGCGATCCGCTTTCCAAACTAGCGAACTGGAGTCCTTTGTTCACTGCGGCAGAAAAATTCTGAAGAGGGTACGTGCAGTGCAGACATCACTTTAATACCCTACATTGGTTTATGGCTTTGGTGCCGGATATCACACATACCTTCCTGAAGCAAGACTTTGGTATACTGGCCGGATGTCGGCGCTGCATGCAGCAACCTCCCCAACTGCTATGAATACTGCAACATGTGAATAGAAGGACATCAACTCTTTCTCTAGGTTTACATATTTATTAATAAAGGTCTTGGCTGCTTTATCATGGTCAGATTTGGAGCATAAAACCAGTGTGCTCTTTCAATTACCAGCTCCTGATGTGGGAACACCAGTCCAGTTGCATATATGTGCCTTCAGAAAATACAGGCTGTTCTTTCTAGTTTCTCTGGTACAGCAGAAAATCTTATACTTCCCCTAAGTGCTCTGTCCTCTAATTCTACCATTTTTTGAAACAGCTCTTCATTAGTAGTCTCATACTCTGACAGTCTTTTCTTCATTTTGACCTCTGATTTTCGCAGTTTTATCACTTCATCTGAATATCTGTTTAAAGCTTTTTCCATTTTTTCAACCTTTTGTTATCTGAGCTGAAATAATCCTTCAGTGTTTCATTTATTTTAATCAGCACTGAGCACATTTGACTTATTTCCTCTAGATTACTGGAATGTCTTGGTCCAAAGCTGGAACTTGAACTGTTTTTTTTTTTTTTTTTTTTTCTTAACAGCTGCAGTATTCTTCCTAGTCAGTGTTTTCTTATCACCTTTTCTAGTTGATTTTTTCAGGCTCTCTTATGCAGGTTTCCAGGCAGTATAGTTACTGGCCAATAACTGAATTTTACTAAAGCTGACATCACTGGCTGTTGTTTCAGTTTCTGTTTTCACACTGAAAGAGCTAAAGTTAAGTTGTTGATGAATGTGTAGCCATCTTGGAAGATACCAAGCTTATAGTGTTTTGAAGGTATGTACAGAGGTCCAAGTATCAACTTCTAGAATATTTTCAAAAAAGCCATAGATGAAGGCAAGCCCTAGTAGATAGGGTCTTAACTCTGCCTGGAATATATCTGTTATGGAGAGTATAACAAAAGCTAATAGCCTTAGACAACTACTTGGAAATACTGCTTTGACACTGGTTGTCCCTTCTTGCCTTCACACAAAGTAAACACTTGATCCAAAGATCTGGGAGATGTATTTCTGTCAAGATAGTACCCAAGTGTTCTGTGAACATACAAGTTATGGAGTATTCCTTCTCCCTCAGTTTTGATTCAGTAAAGAAAACAGGGAAATGGATAGCCTGGCTTGAAGTAAACTTGGATACCACTTTAGGCATAAAATATTGATTAGTTCACAACAAAAAAAATGCCTCTATAAATAAGATACTCTTCTTGGAGAGGTCAGAGCAATCAGTAAAACTGTTTTTCATGTTAAGAACCTCAAGTCAGCAAGATTAGCTGGTTCAATTGGAGGAAGTATTAGCTTCTGTAATGCAAACTTAAGATCCCAAAGAGGTGCCACGGGTTTTCTTAGAAGACTCTGAAGAAACCCCTTTCAAAAACACTTTGAAATGAGAATGCATTCAAGGAGAAGGGTCCATGGGCAGACAAGTTGAAACTGCCAATAAATGAATCTTGGAGTAATAAAGGCCATAGAATAGTAATCCACACAGATATTGTAAAACCAGAGAACAATTAACCCTGAATGGGTGCTGGTTATATTGCTGGCACCAACTAGAAAACCTTTCCATTTGCTAATATATGATTTTCTAGTAGCAGGCCTTCTTGCCTCCATTAATACCTGCTGCACATTCTCACTAAACACGTACCTAAAAGGAATCTAGACTTTATCCTCCAGGCAGTCAACTGAAAATGATTGATGTTGGAGTGTACCAAACACCCCTGTTCCTGTACGAGTAGATCCAGTCTATGAGGAAGCTTGTGGTAATTGACCCTTGCCATTTCCAAAAGAAGAGAGAACCACAGATGCCTAGGCCAAAAGGGAGTCACCACAATGATCTTGGTAGATTCCTTCTGAATCTTCAGAAGTACCCTGGATATTAGTGCAAAGGGTAGAAAAGCATACATGACCAAAAAGGTCAACTTGAGAAGGATCAGATATTGGAAGACCCTGATATAGTTTCTATTCATGCGGGTCTGTCCTAGCCCCACTCAGCTGGTCTGTCACACAGTTTTGTTCTGATGGAACGTAGGATGCCTGCAGAGTGAGATTATGCTGTGAAGCTATATCCCAGGTTAACATGGCTAGTCTGCAACAGAGGTACAACCTGCTTCCCCCTTGCTTGCTGATGTACTGCATGACTGTGATATTGTCTGAAACCATTCTGAAGAGGTTCCAGTGGCCAAAGATGGCTCAAAGAGTTGAGTGCCTTGAACGAGGCAAGCATCTGTTAGATATTTATGTACTTATTTGTGTACTCAATCTCTACACTTATCTGTCCTAAAACTGCTCCCCAAGCAAAGTCCAAAGTGTCTGTGGTGACTGACTGCTTTGGAGCAGGGTAGGAGAAGGGGAGACCTGGTTTAAGGATATCTGTTGTCACCACCAAAAGATTACATTTCTGACAAACCTCAGCACTGGGATTTAAAAAGATAACCGGTGTTGATGCTAGGACCAAAGATATTTCATATATGACTGTATCCTTCTCATGTGAAGTTTTGCCAGGGGTAGCATGAGAATCATGGATGTCATGAGACCCAAAATCCTGAGATAGTCCCTCATAGTGACTGAAGCCTAAGTAGAAAACGTGAGAAATAGACCCAAATAAAGATGTATTTTTTTTTCTGGTGGAAGAAAAGCTCTTTGAACTGATGTGTCTACTTGACATCCCAGGAACACAAACCTGTGTGAGGGAGTCGACAGACTTTTGACTGTTCTTTTAGAAACTCAGCTTGTGTAAGAGATCTTTCATCCAAGAGAAAGATTCTGGACACTGAAAAAGACTGCACAGATAAGCTAGTCATCTAAATATGAATAATGTGGATAGCCTGCAATGAGCTATAATTGGAGCTAGACACTTTTTGAACACTTTCGGTGCAGTGGATAGTCCAAAGGTAATGTAGAGAACTCATAATGTAACCCAGACATAGAAATCCTTAAACATCTGAAATATGCATGAACAGGGATGTGATGATAGGCATCTTATAATAGTGTTACCAGAAAACTTGAAAGAAGACATGACATAGGTTGTGAAGTGACAATTTTGAATGAAGGCACTATCACAAACAGATTTAGGAAAGAAAGATCCAGTACAGGTCTCCAAGTATTTTCTTTCTTTGGCACTAAGAATATCCTTGAATAAAAACATTTCCCACTTGGGAAGGTGGAACTAGTTCTGTCAGTCCTTGGGACAGCATGGGATGAAGGATAGGTGGGGGAAAAATAGTTTGATCTGGAGGATGAGGAATGAACTCCTGGAAAAGAGGAATTTCCTCCCACTGCCATCTGTCACCTTGATGAATGAAATTTATAACTCATTTGTCTGAAACAATCTGTTGCCATAAAGAAAAATGGAGATTAAGGCTTTCTGGAAGACAGAGAGGGCCAGGGTGGGAGTGTGTCACAAGGGCTCCTGAACAGTCATTCAGACATATTGGACTGTCCTTGGTTAAGGGAAATTAGAGACTTCTTTTTGGAATTCTTTTGGTATTGTTTCTTAAACATCTATATACCTGAATTCTTTTGAGACTGTTTATTCTGTGAAATATAGAACAGGAGAAAGAAAATCCTTTGGACAATTTGTAAAAGGAGAGCTGAAAAATCTTAAAGATTCCCTGGGTCATCTTGTCCCTTTCATAATACATTTTGATCACCTCTGCAGCATAGGGGCCAAACACTAAATCTCTATCCAAAGGGGAATTCTCATTTTTATCATCATTTGGAAGGTTCTGAGAATGCAACTGTGCAAACCTCCTTAAAACAGTACTAGTGACCATAGCCCTTGAAGAAGCATCAAGAAAGTCATACACGCACTGCAAGCAATGAGTAGTGACCTGTGCAAAAGAAAAAAAAAAAATAAAGCAGATTCTTCCTCAAAAACAAACAGCAGATAAAACATTCTCGCATACATTCAGAATTTGTCAGAGCAAACCAACAAGTGATCCTGACGATTCAAAAATCTGAAAACCAAATTTGCAGAAGTAAACATTTTTTTCCCATACCTATCAATTTTCTCATCTAGGGAATAGGATTGGAATTAACCAAGTGCTTAGCAGCAGTGAGATAAACTAAAGCTATAGCTGCTGGGTCAGGTTTGGGAACAGTATATAAAATCTTAAAAGGCTGAGGAACTTTATGCATGCTATTTGCCTTTTTAGGGGCAGCTGGCTGACTACAGGGAAACTGCATGCACTAACACACACATCCTCTTACAGAACCGGAAGAATAGGTGTAGGTTCTGGAAAAATCCTCCTGTAACAACCCATAGTACTTTGAGGGACTGAGAAACCTCAGTGTTCTCCCAGTGAAAAAATTGGCAGAATCTACTAATAGTCTCAGAGTAAAAGACTACCCTTCCCGAAGGAAGAATAAGAAAGTGAGTTCGCTGACTCGATCAGAAATTTGCAGGAAAAACCCTAAATCTGTCCCTACATCTTCCTGTTCTGATTCAGAATCTTGAATCTTCAGAAAAAGAGGAACCTCTTTTTTACTAGAGACTACGTTACAAAAAGGATCAATAACCTGAATTAAACCATGAGCCAGACCCAGTAAAATTTTTGAAGAGGAGTAAGATATATGCTTGGTTTTCTGTTTCTTTTTGACCGGAAAAATGGGGCCAACCATGTCACTAATACCAGTAACTACTTCCACGGGGATGGGTGCAACATTCTGGTACAACAGAGAAACCTTCCCTGTTCTGTCTCCCAGGATTGACAATAGTGACTCTTTCCCATGCCCACTGAGGTGACTCCAACAGCTTTAGAGGACATTGCTAACCCCTGGCCAACAGTAGCTGCAGCTGCTACACTACAGGGATCCCAGGTAAAAGATGAATGCCTGAGGTACAACAGATGGTGACAACAGAGTCACCTAACTGTGGCTGAGGCAAATTTCAAGCCTTCTGTGGTGGCAAATGTTGTTCATAGGTGTGCACTAGGCTAATGGCCCTGGGGCCTTTACAAGCCTAGCCATAGGATTTACCTTGGCATAGTGACACCCAACCTTAGTTCCCAGTGCCTCTGTTGAGAAGAGCCACTGGAGTTATACCCGGGGTGAATTTTCTGTTTCCTATCCACTCATCGATATTTCTCTTGAAGAGGGTCAGCTGGTTCTCTGCTTGACATGCATGGGAAGTCTGTTCCATAGCATGGGCAGTCTTTGGGTTATGAACCTGCCCTTCCAGCATGTTCTGTTAATTGTGGTAATGAGGTTGAGGTCTCTGGATTGTGTGGTATGGAGGGATTGGGATTTCTTTAGATGTACCATTTTTAACAGAGCTGGGTCAGACATGGCTTTCTAAGTCAAGCAGAGACCACCTATAAGTAGGCAATATGAGACAGAGAATAGTTGGAGTTTTTTTGAGTCTGTCCATATAGGACAAGTGTTTAAGGCCTAGGATCCTCTTTGTGAGGTACTTTTGCGGCCTCTCCAGTTGTTGCAGGTGTCTAGTGAGGTACAGTGAATACTTCAGGTATTGCTAATCTCTGGGCTGTGTCATAGTTCCTGTGTTGCCCATATCCTTATTTGGATAGAAGGAAGCTTCTTTGTTCACCAGTGAGAGTGGGGAGCTCTGAGCAGCCTATCTGCCCCTTGAGGAGTGGTTCCAACCCAGTGACCTGTAGCTTATTGGCCGTTTTGGGCCATTTCCTATCTCTTTCTAACCCCCTGCTTTAAAGCCAGCTTTAGTGCACTTTTGCGCTTGTAATTTAAAGTTTGTCCTGTTTGTTGCATTTACCTGTTGAGGCTACATACTCAAGTGCGCTAGCCTGTGTTACATATTTATTGCATTTTTTTGCTGTTTGTTGCAAAAAAAAAAAAAAAAATTACCCTCGTTTCCCATCTTTCCTGACCTAGAGTAGTCCAAATACAGGCTTTGCTGTATTCTGGACTTTTGGAAAGTTCCTGTGTTGCCCATTTCCTTTCTTGGATAAAGGGAGGCTTCTTTCTTCACCAGTGGCAGTGGGGAGCTTAGAGAACCCTATCTATCCCTGGAGGAGTGTTCCCAGCACAAGAATCTGGTAGTCTATTGGCCGTTTTGGGCCAATTTCTAGCTCTTTCAATCCCCCTGTATAAAACCCGCTTTGGCGAGGTTTGTGCGCTTGTTACTACTCAGCCAAGCTCCTCGTGGTCCTGCAGAGTGGTGCTAGCAGCAGAGAGGCTAAAAGAGCGACTGCTAACCTGATAAAAGTTTTTCCTGCTACTACCTGGGCGGCTGTCCGATCTAGCTAAACTGCAAGTATTTCTGCTTCTTGAACTGTTTCAAACTGTTTAAAGTTATTTTTGCACCTGCACTTTTAAAGTTTGTCCTGTTTGTTGCATTTACCTGTTGAGGCTACACACTCAAGTGCGCTAGCCTGTGTTACATATTTATTGCATCTTCCTGCTGTTTGTTGCAAAAAAGAAAAAAAAAACTTCCTCGTTTCCCATCTTTCCTGACCTAGAGTAGTCCAAATACAGGTTTTGCTGTATTCTGGACTTTTGGAAAGTTCCTGTGTTGCCCATTTCCTTTCTTGGATAAAGGGAGGCTTCTTTGTTCACCAGTGGGGAGCTTGGAGCAGCCTATCTATTCCTGGAGGAGTGTTCCCAGCACAAGAATCTGGTAGTGTATTGGCCATTTTGGGCCAATTTCTAGCTCTTTCAAGTCCCCCTGTATAAAACCCGCTTTGGCACGGCTTTGTGCGATTTTGCGCATAGCGCAGCATCGGGCAGCTCCGCTTAATTGGGTTTAAACCATTCTCGGCTCCATAAAGTCTGCTCTTCACTGTTTCCCTTAGAACTGATCTAGTTTTCATAATAAACACCCTATGCCTACTTTAAAGCCTGGCACTTGCTCACTAAAGCAATTATATAAGTCAGCACTAAAAAATTTAAAGCACTACACCCTCACAAACTCCCCTTGAGTACTTTGTTCTCCATCGGCCCTTTTTTTCAATTATAAAGGAATTCCCAATACTGTTCTAGCATGTCCAAAGGTCAGTTGTCAATCTCCTCTCCGGTCCAGCTGGTGAATCTGGGAATCTTGAGGCAATGTTACAACTGCCTCATGTACACAGACAACCCTCTCCTCCTCCCAACAAATTCCAACACATGTCAGAGATGCAACCATATAGCCAAACTGGAGGCTAAGCTCTCTTAATTCAGTACTGGCATAACCAGTCAGGAGAAGAAGGAAACCACACTCACTACAATTCCAGTCTCACATAGACCTACCACGACAGCAAACCAAACACATAAACACACAAAAACATACTCGGAGGCTCTAAATAAAAATCTGCCTAAGCAGCAGAGACCTCCAAAGCAGATACCCAAGCAACCGCTACCCCCAAAACAAAACACGTGCAACACATAGCTCACAAAGCCAGTGTGCCGAACAGTCACAGCCCTTAAGGCTAAACAACACACCTGATACACTTGTAATAGGTGACTCAATCGTCAGGCACACTGACGTCCCGCTCACCAGGCTGAACAAGGAGAAGGTCATGGTGAGCTGCCTGTCAGGCGCTAGGATCCACCACATAACACAAGCACTCAGGTCACTCCAAGGCAAGTACAACTATGACTCCGTCATTATCCATGCTGGTGTGAATGACCTGAGACGTACCTCCCTCGACTGCATGAAGAGACATAAAGGAGCTCTCTGAGCATGTAACCCAGGCCGGTATAACCCTGACCTTGAGTAGCATCTTACCCTCACCAAGAATGATGCCACAATATGAAGACAAGATGATCAATTTCAACAATTGGCTTAAGTATTGGTGTCATTCAAAGGGGATCCAATGCCTGTCTGCCTGGGATGACATGCTCGACAAGCCACGATGCTTCACTAGGGACGGCTTTCACCTGTCACCCCTGGGCTTTTGGATAATGGCAAAGGCTCTTGCCACCCCCATAGTGCCTTTTTTAGGCAAGGCTCAAAAGACAAACCCACCTCCATAGGTATCACAAGGGATAAGAAACTAAGAGTAATGCTACTCAATGCCAGAAGTTTAAACCTCAAGATGCACGCACTTGAAACTCTCCTTAGCATGGAGAACATCGATATCTGTGCGGTAACAGAAACCTGGTTCAAGGCTCCCGAGAGCACCCCAGCACTACCAGGTTATATCTCATACCATGTTTTTCGGCCACAAAACTTGGACCGAACCACAAAACGAGGGGGAGTATCGATATTCATCAAAGATACCCACACCTCCAGGTTGGTGGCAAAGCACGAAGCATCAGAGACTATCCATGTGCAACTAACAGTGGGTAAAACTGCCTTCCAGTTTATAGCCTGCTACAGACCACCCTCCCAAACCCAGGAACCCCACTCTGCCTTCCTGAGAACACTGGAAAATATGAAGGTCTCTCCAAACACCATTATATTGGGCGACTTCAACTACCCTAACAAAGACTGGGAGCATTACTTTAGCTCCAACACCCTAGCCCAAAGGTTCCTAGAATTTATAAACTCAAATGCTATGGAACAACTTGTTGCCACTCCCACAAGAGGGGAAAACATACTGGACCTGACCATCACCAACATGGGGACTCTCTGCTCCAGACCAGAAGTGTATCCCTCACTGGTAAGATCAGACCATAAACTAATCTCACTAGATATTCACATCCCGACCCCAGCCCCTGCCCAGAAAACCACAGTAAAAAACTTCTCTAAAGCAAATTTCACACTCCTCAAAACCGAGGTGGAATCCTTCAAAGCCCCCGGGCCTGTGGAAAATACGGCCCAGACCGCAGAATCCTTTATAAACACATTCTATGAACACCTTCAGGAATGCATGGATCATGCAATCCCAAATAAAACCAAGACCCAATCCTCCAAAGTTAGGCGTCCTGTCTGGTGGACCCCAGCCATAAACAAACTATACAATAGAAGGAGGAAGCTACTACATGATAGAGCAAAATCCCAAAAAGGGAAGGCATCTCTGATCAGTATTAGCAAAAAACTACGGGCACTCATAAAATCGTCTAAGGCCAGCTTCGAGAGAAAAATTGCACAGGACACTAAGGATAATCGCAAGGCTTTCTTTAGTTATGTTAGGAACCTGGGTGGGAATTCCCAGATATGCTCAGAATTAGTCTAAAATGACAAAAAATACACCGAACCCACAGACATTGCGAACATCCTAGCTGACAGGTTCAGCGCAAACTTCTCCCCCCCTTCCCCACCAAAAGGGCAAATATCTATCCCAGCAGAGTGCTGCCCCCCTGACATCTCAGATGCTCAGGTAAGAGCCGCCCTCTCCAAAGCAAAAAACACAGCATCAATGGGACCAGACGGTGTCCTGGGCTGCGTCCTACATGAACTCCAAGAAGAACTAAACCCAAACATAAACTACTGTTCAGTCTCAGCCTTACTACAGGATATGTACCCAAAGAGTGGCGTACAGCAACAGTGGTCCCTCTCCACAAAGGTGGTGCCTCAACGGATCCTGGAAACTATCGCCCCATAAGCCTGACTAGTTTGGTCTGCAAAGGATCATCATGGACCTCATAAATAAAGATATTGGAGACCTACAGACACTGGATCCTACCCAGTTCGGCTTTGTTAAGGGCAGATCCTGCCTCTTAAACCTGGTTGATTTCTTTGAAACAGCCACCAAGGCCATTGACGAGGGGAAGGTAGTCCACACAGCCTACCTGGACCTTGCAAAAGCCTTTGATACAATACCCCACTCTGGAATTAAAGATAAGCTCACTAGCTTAAATATAAACCCCTATGTCACTAGATGGGTTGCAAACTGGCTCAAGGACAGAACCCACATGGTTAGAATTGCTGGAGCCATGTCAGACACCAAACCAGTTACAAGTGGCGTCCCACAAGACTCAGTCCTGGGACCTCTCTTGTTCGGTATATATTTCTCGGAGGTACAGGCTAACACGGAAGGACCGTGGCTGACCAAGTTCGCAGATGACTGCAAACTGGGCGCCATAATCGACTCTCCAGCCGACACAAGCATCCTACAAAAGGGCCTCATGGAAACAGACAACTGGTGCCAGAGTCAATGCCTCAAGCTAAATGCCAAAAAGTGTATAGTCATCCCATTTGGCAAAAACAAAGTGCCCACAAATTACCATATAGGTGGTAATCCATTAAGTACGGAAGAAGTAATTAGGGACCTGGGGACCCAAGTTGATAGCAATCTCTCATTTGACAACCACGTGGCCAAAGTGGTTAGAAAAACATTTTATATAGCCCACCTAATCATGAAGGGATTCACATCTAGATCAGGGGAGGTCATCGTGCCTCTTTACTCATCCCTCATCAGGCCCATAATTGAGTACAATGCCCCTTTTGGGATGTACCTTACCAGACACCTGCAGCAACTGGAAAGACCCCAAAAGTACCTTACCAAGAGGATCAAAGGGCTCAAACAGATGGCATCTGTTGCCCGGTTAAAGAAACTCCAGCTCTACTCAGTGGCATACCGCCTGCTCAGAGGCAATCTGTGCCTGACATATAAAGCCATGTCCAACCTGGAATTAATGGACATGCTGCACCTCAGAAAATCTAAATCCCATCGAGCGACCCGCTCGAGAAACTTGAACCTCAGCACTGAAATAAATAGGACATGCTGGAGGGACAGATTCATAACCCAGAGGCTCCCTTCACTCTGGAATAAAATCCCAGTCCAGGTTAGGCAGAGTCCCTCATTGACTCTCTTCAAGAGGTATCTTGATGAGTGGATGGGAGATAGTAGGTTTACCCCGAGTATCACTTCTGTGTCACTGTTAGACAGAGGCACAGTATACTAACCTCGAAAAAGGGCTTAGCAAAATTCATTTAAAATGGGTGGCAAAAGCCAAACACACTCTGGCTAGGCTTATAAATGCCCTAGGGCAGATAGCCTAGTATGAACCTATGAACATGCCAAATGGGGCAATGCACTTGATGAGTGGCCTAATGAGGGAAGAGTAGAGGGAGACAATGACCTCTTTCTTTCTGGATGCAAAACCCTTAGTAATGAGATGTGCCACATAGAAGGACTTTCTGACCATAGTGACAATGTGGTGATCAAAAGAGAGGTTGCTGTCAACCTGTGTTCCCAGATGTCTTAACACCTTCTGTGTCCAGTGGACTACCATCAATGTGGTAATTCATGGGAAATGGGTTTTTTCCAAAGAGGATGACGACACATTTTTTGGCATTGAGCGTAAGGCCATGGTTCTGACACCAGACGTTGGTCTCAGTGAGGCAATTCTGTAGGGTGTCAACATCACTTGGGGAGATAATAGCTCTCAACTTGCAATCGTCTGCGAACTTTGTCAGCCAGAGTCCCTTGGTGTTGGCTTGGATTTCAGAGAAGTAGCTACCAAACAGGAGAGGACACAGAACTGAACCTTGTGGGACTCCACTCGTGACTAGTCGGCAGTCTAACTTGGAGTCAGCTACTTTCACATTGTGGGTTCCATCTGTGAGCCAGTTTGCAACCCACCTACTGATATAGGGGTTGATGCCAAGTTTTCTGAGTTTTTCTATGATTTCTGAGTGGGGAATGGTATCAAAAGCCTTGGCCAGATCAAAGTAGGCTGTATGAACCACCTTGCCTTCATCCACAGCTCTGGTGACCGACTCAAAGAAGTCGACCAAGTTGAGCATGCATGATCTACCCTTCACAAAACCAAACTGTGTGGGATCCAGAGTTTGGAGATTCCCTATATCCTTGTTTATTAGGTCCATGATGATGCGTTCCATAGCTTTGCATATCAGACTCATTAGGTTAATGTGGCGATAGTTCCCAGGGTCTGTAGTCACTCCTCCTTTGTGGAGAGGGATGACTGTAGCAGTGGGCCATTCGGTAGGGATAAAGCCTGAGACGAGGCTGTGATTGAACAGGGCACACAGATGAGGTGCCAGTCCACTCTGTAGTCCATGTAGAACACAATCAGGGATATTGTCAGGTCCCATAGAAGCTGTATTCATGGCCTTGGACAGAACCTGTGCAGCAGTAATACTGGGTGCCTGGCAATCTACTGGTATTGTGATTGGTCCTTGTGGGGGGAGGGGGGGCAGGGGTAAAGTTGGCACTGAATCTGTTGGCTCGGTATAGGAGGTACCATTGTGCAGTAGCTCACAGCAAATCTGGGTATTGCCATGGAGATTCTTTACATCACTATAGAAGGCCTTGTGGTTGTCTTTACTATCTGCTGCAATTCTGTTTTCATAGCTAGCTTTGATTTGATGAGGGATCTCAACTTTTTGTTGAGGCTGATAAGGGAGTTTTTCCAGTCTTGGGACTTCACCTTATTCCCCATCTTTTTCCTCCTTCTGTTGTAGAGTTTGTTTATGGCAGGGGACTACCGGATTGGCTTCCGTTTTTTTGGAGGAGAGTGTCTTGGTTCTATTGGGTATGGCGAGATCCATGCATTTGTGTACATGTTCGTACAGTGCACTGGTGTATGATTCTGCAGTCACGCAACTATTCTCCATTTGCATGGGTGCCGTGAAGTTAGCTTAGTTCAACTTTTTCTTTTTGTGGCTGGAAGACAGGCAAGCAGTGGGACCCCACAGTCTGTTCCATGGTCAAGCCAAAAGATCGTGCCTCTTTTCCATGGAAGACAAGCAGCAAATGACAGTAAACTACAATCCACAAATATTACTTTTGACAGGGAAAAAACACAGTAAAAAGAACTTTCAAACACTATGCAGGTCCCATCAAGGAAAAATAAATTTCTCCACAGAAAATATTTCAGTTAGATAACAATCTTACAAATTGTTTAAAAGTATGTTACAGTCTTGAGATAGTTCATTAATACACAACACTCCTAGCTTTAAAATAATTTTTCTGACGAAGAAAGTAATAAAACATTAATAAATTTAAGAAAATGGAAGCCCCCCCCCCCCCCCAAAAGGGAACTTATCTGCCAGCAAAGGAAAGTACAGGCTGACTGTTGATCCTCAAATCCACAGAGGAGTGTGCTCTTCTGAAGCAGTAAAGCACTGAAGGGCTTTGCACTCAGACTTGTCTTTTAGCAAGCTCAGCATGAGATGCTTGACAGTTTGGGTATGTGAAAAGTGCCCTAAAGCTTTGGAAGTAGTCTGGCCGTTATATCCTTGGAAGGATACAACCCATACAGCCAAGGATACCGCAGCAGTGAGCAACATGATGAACAAAGTAAGTATCCAAATTAAGTGTCACCTGAATAACAGGACCTTACATATTCACAGCTTGAGCAAAGTCTAAATCTAAGTGGTAGATCCATGAGCAGGCATGCTGAAATGGCTGATAAACACCACTTGCCAAAGGTGTAAACAGGCTACGGGACAGAATTCAACCAAATGTTTGAGAACTAGAGATAATAATCCCAGATACGGCCCCTGGTTATAGGCAAGGCACCAACCAGAAAATCTCCTCTACTGGTTAAATATTTCCTAGTGGCAGGATTTCTTGCCCCTTTAGTACCTGCAACATATCTTCTTGAAAAAAGGGTGCCTAAAAGGTATTTGAACTGAATCATTCAGGCAGCCAGTTTAAGTTGTTTTAGATATGGGTGTATCAAGCTCCCCTTGTCTTTTGTGAGTAAATACAAACAGTGAGCAAGTCCTGTGGCAATTCCCCTGGCCAATTCCCTAAGAAGGGAGTCACCACAATTTTGTTTTTCCTTTTAGAAAGTTATTCTGAGTCTTCAGAATGATACTAGATATAAACGGAAAGGAAAGAAATGCATGTACGAACATTCCCAATCATAGGAATGAAAATGCATCTGTTTTCTAGGCCTGTCTATAAGGAGTCTTGGTGTACAATTTACTTGTCTGTTTTGAAAGGAGGCAAACAGAATCAATTTGAGGTTTTCCCCACATCTGCAGCCATTCCTGGAAGACCCACTCATGTTCAGTTGCCATTTGTGAGGGTCCGTCATGACCCTGCTCAGCTTGTCTACTATTATATTTTTCTCTGATGGCATCCAAAATGATTGGAGAGTTGTACAATGCTGTAAAAACTAACTCCCAAGCCATTACAGACAGGCTGCACAGGGGGTAGTATCTGGTACCCCTCTGTTTCCATACCAGGAATGTTGGCACACTCATTCTGAAGGGACAGCCTGTCCCTCTTTTTTTTTTTTTTTTTAACAGGATCTATGTTTATTTTACCCCCTCCAGCCATCGCTTTTCTGTCCCGTTTGCTAGTAGACTGCAGGGATTTATTATTTTACATTTTTTTTTTGAGAGTGCTTGCAAGATTTATATTTTGGATGTTGAAAAATCTTAGTAAATCCCTGAATTAATTTCCCTCTTTCATCAAACAAACCATATGGGAACAGTAGAAGCAGGGTCAAACAAAATCTCCTAGTTTAAAGTACAAGTATAAAACTGCATCAGAAAATTTTTGGGTACGTACCCAGGTATATCTTCTCAAAACAGTAGTAAGTAGTATCTAGACAATCACACACACCTTTCATAGCATGTTTAGACACTTGAAACAAGTTAGAAATTGTAGGATCCAGACAGGACATACCTTCTGAAGGATGTGTGGCAGAAAAATCCCACAAGCTGCCTATACCGGACAGAATAAATTGAAAGATGGACACTGCCTTATCAAATCTAATACGTTACTTTCCAGATTGCAGGAGAAGATTTGTCATTAAGTGTTCTGCCTTTTTAGAGACTGAAGGCAGAGGGTCAAGCTACTTCAGGCAGCATTTAACACATCCTCCAAGGCTGTTATAACAGGAGGAATTGATGTAGCAGGTGGTAAATTCACTTACAGCATATCTTAATATCTCCTCCATTTAGGAGGAACATCTGGAACTAGGAATTAGTCTTAGAAAAAGAAAGCTCCAACAAACCTTCCTCTGAATCAGAGTGTCAGGCTTGGGAATCAGAGAAAGATAAAGCCCTCTGTCTATATCAGAATCCTCAGTAACATTTTCCTCAGGAGAAATTGACCAAGTTACCTTTCTGGTATGGATTTCTGCTCTCCAGGATAGAAAGCCTGTAATAAACTCCTGGCCAAGGTAAAAAAAAAATAATCCTTATGAACCCACAAAGTGTTTTTGGATGAGCACTGTCTAACCTTTTGTTTAATTTTTTCTAGGGACATCTCTGGAAGAAGATTAACAGAGATGGCACTTCATCCTAGACAAGAGGTCTCTTTCTCTGACCCCTTCTGAGAAGGACATCCCAGAGAAACTACCAGACCCAAAGATGACGGTTCTTTGATGCCCTGACTGGACAGTGGAACAGTTGCAGCAGACATGGCTAATCTCTGGTCCACAGTAGTAGAAAGTACTACACCACAGGAACCTGGAGAAACCAGTCAGTGGTCTAAGAAACAACAAATGGTCACTTCCAAGTCATCCACCAGCAGCTACGGCACTATCTTAGTCCACAGTGTACGCAAGGGCTCCTCTCTTGTTTTTTTTTTCTTTTAGGTACAGCAGTGGAACAAACAGTAGGACTGGTGTAAGAATCCTTGTTGTTGAGGAAGACTGATTGCCAGTAAGTGCTGCTGGGAAGAGTTAATCGGAAGATAAACTGCATGTATTTGCAAGCAGCATACAGACTTACACTTCCTCACACAGTCCCTCAAAATTCAAAAGTAAAAGCACAAACAGTACACTGAAACTCTCTCAGATCTCCAAGTCTTTCTCACAGAAAGTGCACTGACAAAAAACAAGAGATGAAGTTGTCATGAAGTGTATACAAACACCAAACAATATACATTCTCAAGCAGTAAAATAATGAAGAAAAGTTGTTATGAAGCATACACAAACACTGAAAACGCTCAGTGTTTCAAGTACATAAGAACATTTCCCAATCTTGAAATCCTTACACTTCAGTTAAAATGTCAAAAAAGCAGTGTATTTTTTTCTCATAAAAACTGCCCCGGTGCAGTTATCGCCTCACAGTAAGAGGTTCTCCAGTTCAATTCTCCGCTGGGGTGCCTTCCGTGCTGAGTATGCATGTCCTCCTTACGTTCGTGTGGGTTTCCTCCCGTTACAAAGACATGCATCTGGAGTGTTTCTCCCTGGGCCACCACTGAAAATTGTCTCCGCTCCAAGTCGGACTTTCCCGGTAAACAAATGTTAAATAAAATAAATAAAATAAAAATAAGCAGCCCAGTTCTAAAAAATAGTTTATGACAAGTAACTTCTGATACTAACAGCATTGCTAATATTCTATAGAAAACCAAAAGTACATTAAAATATTTTTAAAGGCAATGTTTTCTGTGTGGAAAGGATCACCTGTGGGGACTTATCTGCCAAAAAGGAAGTCTGAATCCAATTGCTGCTCCTGTGAAGCCTCAGACCTGTTTTTCCTTGAGGCAGCAAGAAAGTATTGAAGACCTCTTCGCTCTGCTGATTTTGCACCTCTGGGGTGTCCAATCAGCAATCAGACTGAAGGCATGGGAGGGAACCAGAGATTTGGGAAGCTGGACAGTTGTAGTTTCCTTGGCAGCAAGCAGCCATTATAGCTAAAAGCGACTGCAGCAGTGAGAACGATGAATATCTGAAAATGATTGGCTCTTTCTTGAAAGCAAATGTATTTCCTTGATGCCATATCTATTTTTATGTGAAAATAGGCATCCTGAAGGTCCACAAAACACACAGTCCCCTGTTTGTAGGCATGGAAGAACTGACTGTACCACGACCATTCTGAAATAATCCTTTACATGCTTGGTGAGCCAACTGACATCTAATATCAGCCTTAGGTCCTTGGTCTTTTTATGTACAAGAGAGAACCTGGAGTACAATATGGATCATCTCTGGTCCAGAGGAACCCCCTGGATTGCTCTCTTGCTGAGGAGGTCTCACACCTCCTTCATTGCCACGTCCCTTTGCCCTTTGGGTAGCACTGGTAGGGAATAAGAGGTTTGGGCAGGTGGTGGCGCTGCTGTGAAAAAGGAAATGAAGTAACCTATAGACACAATTCTCCTTACCCATGAGTACGATATGACGACCATCATGACTGCCTCCAGAGGGGAATAGTATGGCAACCCTTCACGAATCATTCAAGCAAAATCCTTGAAAGGATCCCCACACCTGCTTGGTTGTTTGAACCACCTCTACACCTGGAGTGGCTACTGGACTGGAACTCCTCTATGCCCATAGAACCTCTGTATGGCTGCTGTCTCTGCTGGAGCTGTTGGGATTTGCAAAACCCTAAGTTCTTGGACCCTTTCTGGTTAGACTGTAATGCCCTCTGAGGGGTGATGAACTTAATTCCAGCTGCAGTGAGCATCTTGTCCTCTTGCTCACAGACAGGCAGCCTCTCTGACTTGCTGCCTGAGAAGCACAGAGACGAAGGTAGTATTAGTAAACACAGTCTTGAGATGGTCTGTGAAATCTGTCAGGCATAACTAGACAAATCTCATCGCTAGGCCTGATCCTACTGCCGTGGCTGCTCCTCTGTTGCATTGTGCATTAAATGCTTGGACAGAGACAAAAATCATATTCTCAGTAGCCATCTGGGTTTCTAGCTGAGAAAACAGATCACCAGCTGGCAGCTATTTCAAGTTATTTACTGTCTTTTGAGCAATATTACTTTGAATCATCATCATACATGTCATGCAGTTCCAAGGCTGTAACAGAGAAATACTGGAGACAGACATGCTTTCCCTAATTTGTCTATTATCCTAGAAACCCTATAGGGAAGATAAATGGACTTGAGCATCCTCAGGGACATCTTCTTTGGTAGCAGCAGACACAGCAATAGAGTTAACAAAGGGCCCTTTACTCTGAAATGGTCTGACTTTGGGAGTACACAACATCCTGCTTGGTTTTCGAAGAATCAACTCTGCCACATTTGTCTCTTCTAAAAGTTTGGAACAAATCATATCAACTAACTTATCCAGAAGGGACACCGCCCATGCAGTTAGGGAAAGGAACTGTAGGCCTCCTACAAGATTTCTGTTCCTGAGAGAAAGTGTCTGCTGGTCATGAGCCCCTCTGTCTCATCAACTCTAATATCTCATTAAAAGGAGGATTGTTTGAAGGGATTTTAGGAGAAACCTCACTTTCATCCAAATCTGTATCCAGTGTGGGGGACTGCAAAATAGTAGTCTATGTGTTTCCTCTTGCACTTCCTCTTCAGTGGGGAGACAGTAGGCTGCCGAGCCTCATTAGAATTGCCTGAAGAAAAAGGAAAGTACAGTTGTGTAAAATCTTACTACAAAGCAGTAGACGTCCTTCTCGTATTCATAATCCATGGTTTCTCCTGTCAAGGATAGCCCTACATCTGGCCAGTATACGTTATGTACTTGCCATAACTTGGTATCTGTGTTGTCTTCTTTCATTCCTCCTTACGGTTGGATTACTGATAAGACCCTCAGATGCAATTCGGCCACATTTTTATACACTAGGATCCAAGTCTTAAGCTCCTCCCACTTCCCATAATGCTCTGTCCTCTGTCTAACATCCTCAGATCTCATTTGCTGCCAGCAGTAATGGATGTGGTTTCTTCAGTCTTGGGCATTTTCTTAGGAATTCTTCATATTCTCTGATCTTATTTAGGATAAGTGCCTTTTTCTGTTTTTCGTTCCCTTCCACAGCAGTGCAGGGTTAGAATTTTTCCTCTCTTCTCCTTGTTCTGCTTTTGGGCTTTGCCTTTTTACTTAGGTTTTAGAATTTATTTTTCCTCTCCTCTTGCTCTGCTTTTGGGCTTTGCCAGCACTTTCTCTCTCCCCTTTATAGCCTTTTTTTTTTTGTAGTTAAGGAAAAAAAAGTTGTAATCACTCAGTGTTATTTATCTGGACTTTAGACTTTACCATAAGGGAAGTGGGAGGAGCTCGCGACTTGGATCCCACTCTGTAAAAAATGCAGCAGAGTTGGAGTCATAACCCAACCGTGAGCTGGAATGAGAGAGACAACATCAGATCAAAGCCTGTAACACTTACCAGCATTGTAAGTCAGATGCATGCTCCTGGTGTCAGCGGTGATAAAGGTGATGAATAAATGCTCCAGACTCAGAACTGAAGTATCCCAGAAGAAATAGAGCCACCAGAGAAGAAAGGAGAATATGTATGCCCAGGGAAAGAGGTGATGCCTAAGGAGAAAGACAAAGACCCCTAAGCCAGTCAGATGTTCCCAACAGAAAAAAGGGGAAAAGAGCAGGGCAGGAGGGAGGGCTGAATATTGCCAACAGTGAAGGGAAGGACATCTACTATTATGGCAAGATTTTACACAACTGTACTATGTCCTTCCATATCACTGTTGCAGTATCCATAACCAATGGAAGAATACAAAAGCTACTGTAAGGACTGGAAGGAGGAAGGTAAGGAGGAACCCTCCCAAAACCAATGAAGCACAGCCATAGCAAAACCTGCTCTAACTCTAGAAATGACATCCAAACTTGTAATGTTTGATGAAGATGTGCACAGAAAACCAAGTAGCAGCTTCAGAAATGGAATTGGTGTTCAAACCTTTGAAGAATGCCCCAGAGGAGGCCACTGCCCTGGAAAAATGAACATAGGCAGAAAGCATTTTGCCATGAAAAGAATAACAAAAGGAAATTGCTTTTGAAATTCAGGAGATGGTTTGCTTAAAAACTGCTAAACTCAATGTCCTGGCATGAAAATAAACAAAAATTGCTCAGATTTGCATATGGCCTTCATCTTGCATAAATACTCGAGCTGTCTATGAAAATCCACGGTGTGTAGAAATTTCTTACCAGCAGACTGCAGAAAAGGAAATATGCTAGACAGGCTGATTAAGGGCAGTTCACTGACCACCTTGGGCATAAAACAAGGATTAGTATATGCAGAGACACCCTGTCCCTATGAAAACTCAAAAAGGGAAGAATTGTCATCAGAGCCTAAAATTCAGAAACTCTTTTGGTTGAGGTGAGCCAACCAATAAAAATAGTTTTCCAGGTACAATGTTTCAAAGATGCAGCAGCAGGCTCAAAAAGAGCCTGGGTCAAATTCTCAAGAACAAAATTAAGGTCCCAAGAAGGAAGGGTGGGCTTTCTTGGTGGCCTGATGTGCAGGACACCTTTCACGATTTGTTTAACCTCAAAACAAGAGACCAATGGTAGATTCAAAGGCAGACAGGTAGAGACTGCTGACAAGTGAGTTTTGACAGATAAGGCAAGCCAGCATGGAGCAGTTCACACAAGTAAGACAACCACAGGGACCCCCTACTGAATAGGGATCCTGGTGAAGCTTAAGGCACCAAACAGAAAATATCTTCCATTTGGACACATGATTTTCTGGTATTGTTTCCTGGCCTCCTGCAGAACTCTAAGCACATCCTCAGAAAACTGGTGTCGAAAGACGTACCTCCCTGGACTACATAAAAAGACACATGGAAGAGCTCTCCGATCTTGAAGCCCAGGTAGGTATGACCCTAGCCCTGAGTGGCATCCTGCCCTCGCCCAGAATGATACCGCAGTACAAGGACAAAATGATTGACTTCAACAATTGGTTAAGCTTCTAGTGTCATTCTAAGGGGATCCAGTATCTATCTGCCTGGGACGACATGGTCAACAAACCACGATGCTTTGCCAGAGATGGCCTGCACCTGTCATCCCTGGGATTCCGGATACTGGCTAAGGGTCTTGCCGCGCCTATAGTGTCTTTTAAGCAAGGTTCAAATGACAACTTCACCATTGTAACAGGAACAGGCAAGCAAAAACTGAAGGCAATGCTACTCAATGCTAAAAGTCTAAATCTCAAAATGCACTCACTAGAGACACTCCTTAAAATGGAGAACATCGATATCTGTGCAGTGACTGAGATCTGGTTCAAGGCTCTAGAGAGCACCCCTGCATTACCAGGCTACAACTCATACCACACTTTTTGGCCATCTAACCTGGACCAGAACACCAAAGGCAGAGGTGTGTCCATATTCATTAAGGATATTCACACCTCCAGGCTAGTTGCACAGCATAATGCATCTGAGGTTATCCAAGTGCAACTAACACTGGGCAAAACTGCAATCCAAATTGTAGCTTGCTACAGATCCCCCACCATGCCCCAGGATTCCCACTCCTCTTTTCCTGATGTACTGGAAAATATTAGGGTTCAACCAAACACCCTAATAATGGGCAATTTAAACTACCCCACCATTAACTGGTAAAACTACTCATGTACCAACTCCTTCGCTCAACGCTTTCTGGAATTCATAAACTCCAATGCCCTGGATCAACTTATCCACACCCCCACTAAGGGCAACAATATCCTAGACCTAGTCATTACCAACATGAGCGACTGGTGTTCCACACCTGAAGTCAACTCCTCGTTGGTCAGATCCGACCATAAGCTAACCACCCTAGATTTGCGTATCCTGCCCCCACCCACCATTAAGGAAACCACAGTAAAAAAGTTTCTCCAAAGCCAACTTCATACTTCTTAAGACAGAAGTGGTGAACTTCATGACACCCATGCAGATGGACAATGCAGTTACAACTGCTGAATCCTACACAAATGCACTCTATAACCACTTACACGAGTGCATGGATCGTGCTATCCCAAACAGAACCAAGACGCTATCCTCCAAAAAAAAAAAGAAGCCAATCTGGTGGTCCCCTGCCATAAACAAACTCTACAACAGAAGGAAGAAACTGTTGCAAAAGAGAGTAAAATCCCATGAGTGGAGGAGCTCCCTGCTTATACGATTCTCCAAAGCTAGCTACGAAAACAAAATCGCCACTGATTCTAAGGGTAACCACAAAGCATTTTATAACTATGTCAAGAATCTCAATGGCAACACCCAGATAGTACAGTTGTGTACACGTACCTTAAATGTAGATGTTCAAGTGTATTCACTGTTGCAGTCATTACATTTGGGTTATCTGCTTGCAGGTAGCCCTCAGTCGGCCTGATTAACACAGTCTTGGGTCCTGCGTCGGTTGCTGTCCCTTCTTCCATGACGTCAGTTCGTCAGGGGTACAAAATATGCAGCCGACGCCATTACATCAGTTTTTCTTGCCCCAGATGTCAGGTGCCCCCCCTAATGGGAAGCAATTAAATATAAAAATACAATTATATACCTCCAACAAAAAATCAAATACACCAAAAAGATTTTAAGCATAGTAAAGGAAAGTAGAGGTACAGCCACTATAGAACACTACATTATGCACTCTCATATACAGACATCACACAGTATAATATCTGCCCACAATTGTTCAAGAACTACATAACGGACCAATTCAGAACTAAACACACATGCTCTCATTCCAAAAAAGCTCAATACTTTCTCACACTCCTCACCAAACTCCAACATCTGTATCACCATTTTAACACCAGGCTCACCATAAGTGGGGATATCCACCCCAACCCAGGCCCAAATCCATCCTGTTCAACACAAACTGCTCCAACACAAATGTCAGAACATAACACCCCCACTTTCTTCATCCCTGGGCAAATCAACAGCAGCAGCAAAACCAACCATCTTTTAATGCTAAATATTAATATTAGAAGTATCAAAAATAAAATACCTGAACTCCAGGCCACAACAGCACACTACTCCCCAGACATAGTTGCCTTAACAGAAACCTAGCTAAATAAAAACATAGCTAACTCAGAAGTTCCCCCTACCGGCTACAATATCATTAGACAAGACAGACCACTTCGTAAAGGGGGTGGAACTGCCTGACTGTACAAGTCCAACTTAACTGTCTTTCAATTACCAAACTCCTAGCCCTCCTCCAATAATTGGGACATACTTATCTCACAACTTCAACTTCACCCTCAAAAGGTCATCACCACAATTGTGATCTATATTCCACCTGGTAATACACTTGCTAGCCTTGAAGACTTCTTATCCTGGTGTTCTTCCACATACTCACAAGAAACCCTTATTCTGGGGGACTTCATCCTAGATTGGTTCACCTGTATATCAGAACCACCAAGTAATCTAATAAATCTCCATGACTACCAGCAGCTAGTCCAAATTCCAACTAGATGTGATAAAAAAACAAAGGGAATCCATCCTTGACTGGGTCCTAACAGCCCCAACCTTGTACCCTCACACAGGCAGTCTCCCAGACACCTTAAGTGACCACAACATAATATACTTTTACACATAGTAGAACAAGCATAAGCATATCCAAAACCACTAACTATATATCCACTAGAAACACAAAAAAAATTCTCTCTTGAGGTCCTCAACACTTTAACTGTGACTGGACCCCCCCTAAAAACCTTCTCACTTGACCAGGCTGTAGAATATTTCAACAAAACATTTCTACAACATCTAGACACTGTCGCTCCATTGCGCAAAATCAAGGTTAGAACCTCTACAAACCCCTGTCTCAGTAAAGAAACCAAACAAATCCTCAAGTCCAGAGACACTGCCTGGCTTTACTATCAAAAAAGCAAAGAAACACAAAGCCTAAGTACCAAGAACTGCACAACCGTGCAAAAAAATGCATTCGGCTGGACAAAAAATCCTACTACACAACATTACAAACTAAATACCAACACAACCTCCAAAAATTTTGGAAAAATTTTAACCAGCTGCTAAAATCCACCTAAAAGGCTACCCCCAAACCAAACACGCAGGACACTAAAGTTCCCATTGAAACACAATTCAACTCCCACTTTGTGAACTCAATTCTATCCTTAGTATCACTGGACAGTTCCTTCCTCACTATCCCCCACAACACAAATAACACTAATACAATACAACACTAATACAAGCTTTACCCTCAAAACAGTTTCCACCACTTCAATCAAAAGCATGCTCTCCAAACTAAAAACCTCATCAACAGCAGCCGACTTACTCCCCAGCTATTTCTTGAAACTCGCAGCAGATGCTGTTGCTATCCCAGTCTTCACTCTCATAAACAGATCAATTGTTGAAAACAATGTGCCCAAACTCTGGAAAATATCCTATGTTACACCCATACATAAAGGAGGGACCTCCACTGAACTTAATAACTACAGACTCATTGCTTTACTCTCCGCCCTGGCCAAAATCCTAGAAAAATGCATCCATACCCAGATGCTAAACTATCTCCTAGACAGCAACATCCTGTCACGTACTCAGCATGGTTTCAGACCTGCCCATAGTATCACTACAGCCCTCCTCTGCTTCACAGACAGTAAACAGTCTCGAAAATTAAGGCCTACAGGTGTCAACTCTTTTTTTGGATATGTCCAAAGCATTTGACAGTCTCACACCAAATCCTGCTAAACAAACTAAACCGATATCACCTATCAAATTCCACTCTTACCTGGGTCCAAAGCTACTTAACTGGCAGGTACCAAGCTGTGAAATGGGAAAATTCTCTCTCTCCTCGGTTGCCCATAACTATAGGAGTCCCACAGGGTTCTATCTTAGGACCACTACTATTCACAGTCTTCACAAATGACCTCCATACCTCCACACAGCATGCATCTATCATTCAATATGCAGATGACACTACCTTAATCTGTGCTGCACAAAACATTCCCACCCGCCTGCAAACAACTCAACTAGCATACTCTGACGTTGAAAACCTTACCAAAGCCCGACTTATCCTCAATCCAAAGAAAACTCAGCTTATGATTATAACCAGTTCTAACAAAACCACTGACAACAGTCAATTCACTATCTACTCCACAAATGCTACTCCAATCGCCCCAGTGGCACAGGCTAAGCTATTGGGAATAACCATAGACTCCCACCTAAAATCTGATAGTCATCTCAACTTAACTATTAAAAAAGTACATGCCAAACTGGGATCATTCTACCGTATCAATTTCTTATCAACAACACAATATCAGCCATTGCTCACTCCCAACTTCTATCCACCCTACTTTATGCATCTCCCATTCTGACTAATCTCAACAAAACTGAACTAAGCAAAATGGAAGCCTGCTATAATAGAATTGCCCACTTTGCTGAAATTCATATAGAACTCATCACTGTACTGCTTTGAGACAGCTCCACTGGCTTGAACTGCCCAACCTCCTAACCTACAATCAGCTCTGCCACTGTCATTCTATCTATTACCTCCCCAATAAGTGTCCTGCCCTCAAAAACCTAGTACAACATCACTCAGCCAAATGGCCTCTTAGATCATCAAGCAAACAACTACTAGAAGCCACCAACAGCTACAATAGCTTTGGAGATGCGCTATATAGTAGTTCAGTGGCTAAAAAATGGAACTCTGTCCCCACCAGCATTCAAAACACATCATCCAAAGCCTCATCAGGCAACATTTCAAGCAAAGTTGGCAGTGCCATGATTGCTCACCAGGCTAGTGAAAGCGGATAAGGTATACATACTAAATCTTGAGTACTTGATAATAGTTTTCAATCTTACTCACAAACACCGACTAATCTACAATGCAGGTACTGTACCTGTGTACTATATGCATGTATTCTACCTATGTTCCAAATTTCAGCTGTACACCACAAATCTATTAATTACCTTTATTTTTAAATTAATATTTTTTGTTTGTTCTCTCCACTGCAACTATTGATGTGCCGCATACCACTGTAAAAACATGCCTTTTGCAATTTGTGTGTATACTGGTCATGTCTAAATAACTAAATGTATCGGTAATTTTCTTTGTGGAGCTTTTCTCCCCGGGCCTCTGCTGAAAAGGGCCTTTTTGGCTCAGACAGACACCCCTGGTTAACAAATGTAAAATAAAAATAAATAATAAATAAGTTAAGGGGCTGGAGGGAGGGTAACCAGGACTGCAAAAGTGAATACACTCTAACATCTACATTTATGGTAAATGTACACAACTGTACTATGTTCTTCGTGCTTCACTGTTGCAGTCATTACATTTGGGTAGATTCCCAAAGCTATGGTTGGGAGGAGGAATTTAGACAGCATTAGGACCAGCAATAAGGCCCTGCAAGACTACAGTGGCAAAGCCAGCTCTGGATTTAGAGAAAATTGGCAAATGATAATGCTTGGTGAAAGTATGTACAGAACTCCAGGTAGCAGCTTAAAGGATGTCCCTGGTAGGGAATCCTCTGAGAAAGGCTGCAGAGATAGATGCAGCCCTGGTAGAGTGAGGTCTGATCCCCTTGTGGGATAGGTTTTCCATGGTGCTCATAGCAGAAATAAATGCAATGGCCTATCCATTTAGAAATGGTTTGCTTTGAAATAGCCTTCCCCCTCTGCCCCTGCAGCAAATGCCACCAGCAGTTGTTCAGATTTCCTTTGAGGTTTCGCCCTGTCCAAGTAGACTCTAAGTTGTCTGTGCACATCTAAGGAATGCAGTATCCATTTCCCTTTGTACTGCGGATTGGGAAAGAAGGTTGGAAAATGAATGGACTGATTAAGAACCACACTGGATATCACCTTGGGCATGAAGGCTGGATTGGTTCTGAGGGACACCCTGTCCGCATGAATGATGATGAAAGGCTCCACTGCCATAAGAGCCTGTAATTCAGATACCCTTCTTGCTGAAGTGATTGTTAAAAGGAAAGCTGTTTTCCAAGAAAGAAATTTTAAGTCTGCAGTAGTAGCTGGCTCGAAAGGAGGTAGAGTGAGTTTCTCCAAAATAAAGTTAAGGTCCCAGGCTGGGGTTGGAGCTGTTCTGGGTGGTCTCAAATTTTTGTCCCTCTGAGGAACTGCTTGAGCAGTGGATGAGAGAAGAGGGGAGGTTCTGTGTTATAATGAGCTGAAATAGCTGAGGCCTTGTGAAGCATCTCAGTTAAGGATTGTAAAATCTGAGGTACATTGGGCGCTGCTGTGCTCATCCCTTGAGATTGGTTCCAGGCACAGAATCTCTTCCATTTTTCAGCATAAGATTTTCTAGTGCTAGGCCTCCTTGCCTCTAAAATGACACCCATCACAGGTTTACTGAGGGATGGTACAGAAGAGATTAGACAATTAGCCAGGCTGCTAGGTTCAGTGTTAGAAGCTGAGGGTGCAGAATCTGGTTCTCCTGCTGAGACAACAGTGAAGGAGTCTGAGGCAGGTGCCATGGGGATAACCGTGACACACTGCGCAGGAGGGGGTATCAGTGTTGGCGTGGCCAGTCTGGAGCAATCAAAATCATCCATGCTTTGTCCTGTTTGATTTTTTGTAGTACTTTGGAGAGCAGAGGCAGACGGGGGAAGGCATAGACTGATATTTTTTCCAGCTGAAGGACTGAGCATCCACTTTCCAGGCTTGTTTGTAGGGAGTCTTTGTGCAAAATTTGTCTAATTGGTAGTTCTGGGGAGAGGCAAACAGGTCTATATCTGGGCTCCCCCATTTGCTTGTCAACATGTTGAAAATCCTTGGTTCCAGTTTCCACTCGTGTGGGTCCATGAGGTTTCTGCTTAGTCCGTCTGCCAGTGTATTCAATTTTCCTGGCAGGAACTGAGCTTGTAGGTGCACTTGGTAACTCAAGGCTGTGTGTTCCACAATGCCATGGCTAGTCTGCAGAGGGGGTAAGAATGTGTACCCCCTCCTTGTTTATGTACCACATAAGAGTGGTGTTGTCCGTCTTTACCATTAGTTGTCCTGGAAGAACATGGTCCTTGAAGGCTGTCAGAGCATTCTGTACAGCTAACATTTCTTTTTGATTGATATGCAGGTGCATTTGACTTGGGTTCCATTTGCCCCGAATGCACTTCCCTGCCAGGTGAGCCCCCCATGCATTGTCTGATGCATCTGTTGTTAGGGTTTGGGCGGCAGGGGGTGGTGTGAAAGGTAGTCCCTTGTTTTGGTGGCAGGCCTCTGCCCACCAAAGGGACTCTAGTTGTAGGCAAGGTATGATAGGGATAATTGCTTCTAGATCCTGAGAATGTTGACACCATAGGCTTTTTAGATACCACTGTAGCTTCCTCATATGCAGTATTGCATATGGAATTAGAAGGATGCATGAGGACATGAACCCCAAGGCTTGCAGATAAGCAGGGTTTTTGTAGCCACTTGTTTGAAGTAGGTTGTCAAATGAATTTGTTTCTCTGGCGTGAGGAAAGCCATCTGAGAAGTTGTATTCAAGCTTGCTCCCAGGAATATAATTTGTTGACAGGGTACCAGGTGTGATTTCTTTTCATTTATGGTGTACCCCAGACAAATTAGAACCCAAGTATGTCCTGGCTTTCTGCCGGAATTAGACAATCGTCCAGGTTTGGGTATATTTGAATATTTCTTTGCCTGCAAAATGCAATTAATACCCTGGGCGCAGTAGATAAGCCAAAGGGCAGTGCAGAGAACTGATAGTGCATGTCGCCTGCTTTGAAGCATAGGTATCTTCTGCAAGATTCCCTGATTGGGATGTGCAGGTATGCTTCTTTTAAATCTAGTGTTGCCAACCAGGCATCTTTGCCTAACATAGGAAGCAACTGGTGAAAGTCAGCATCTTGAATTTTGGAATCTCCAAAAAGGTGTTTAGAGTAGACAGGTCCAGAATAGGACGCCATGAATTGTCTTTTCTGGGTACCAGGAAAAGTCTCGAATAGAAACCTTGTCCCTTTTCCTCTTCTGGTACCAAATGAATAGCCCCCATGCTTAAGAGAGAAAGTACTTGTTTTGGGGCCTCTGCCTACTGATTTGGAGGTAGGTCTGGCCACCCGCTTGGTGTTGGCAATATGTGGAAGTGAAATCTCTATCCCTGGGACACTATATTTAAAACCCATTTGTCCTAGGTAATGGGTTCCCAGTTCTTGGAATGAAGAGCAATTTTTCCCCCCAAAGGGGCAGTCAGTTGAGAACTGCTTGGAATTTTTAAAAGGAAGTCATTGAGACAGCTTACCATGGGGGGGGGGTCTTATTAGTCCCAGAATTGGAAGTGGAGGTCCCCCACTGCTTAGTCCTGTGCGTACCCTGCAACTGCAGTCTGGGAGCTCTGCTGGATCTGGGTTTGGACTGAGAAGGTCTGAAAGAGGCAGGAAAGGACCAATTCTTGGAAGGCAAATGCCTACTAAATCTTGGAGGTTGTACTTGTAAAAAAATATTTAACAGTTTGCATAGATTTAGCTTTTTCTTCCATCTTTTTAAGAACTTCTGCCTTGTTGCCGAACAGGTGGTCCTAATTTAAAGGAGCATCCAACAATTTTGCCTTAACAGGATCTGGTAGGGATTGCTCCTTAAGCCAAGCATGCCTTCTAAGTACAGACCCAGTTACAGCAGCCCTGCAAGATGCCTCTAGAGAGTCAAAACCACATTGCAAAGTATGTTTTCCAACCTGTTCAGCTGAATGCAATAAATCCTGTAAAATCCTTATTTTCAGCACAATCAGGAAACATCATTTTCTGTTTAAGCAATCAAAAAGTATGCTGCTGATACTTCAAGTTATGAAACTGGCAGTTTAAGGCCCTAATTGCCAAAGTTGCAGAACTGTATACCTTCTTACCCCATCTATCCAGCGCCCTGGAGTATCTAACAGAGGGGGTAGGATTTTTGGCAGTAGTAGCTTTAATGCCCCTAGGTCCCTGTGAAATGGTCTCAGGATCCGCAGTAGGATTTTTGAAAAGGGACTTGAGAGAGTCAGGGACCCTATAATATCTATCAGGGTTCCTGGGAGCAGGAGGTAAAGAGTCCAGGTCAAGCTAGATTCTGCAAATGCATCTTTATGAGGTATTTGCTTTCCACAAGTAATGCAATTATTTACTTTTACTGACATTGGTTAAGAGCAAGAAAAAGTTTCCCCAACGGGGTACTTAGCTTTTAGTTGAAGACTTTGGTTCTGAAACTCGAAAACGAGAATTTCAGGAGTAGGCCGACCGGCACTTGTGAACTGTTTCTGCTTCAGGCACCGCACGGCAAGAAAGACTGATGTAATGGCATCGGCTGCATGCTTTATACCCCTGATGTCCTGACGTCATGGAAGAAGGGATGGCAACCAACGCAGGACCCAAGACTTTGTTAATCAGGCCGACTGAGGGCTACCTGCAAGTAGATAACCCAAATGTAATGACTACAACAGTGAAACGTGAAGAACATCTGCTCTGAGTTACAGCACAACGGCACGAAAATTACAGAACCAACTGATATTGCCAACATCCTGGCATATAGGTTCAGTGCTAACTTTACCCCCCTCTCACCCCCTAAAGGGTCCATATCTATACAGGAAGAATGCAGAATCCCTGTCATCACATCTATGCAGGTAAAAGCTGCACTCTCCAAAACCAAAACAATACAATCATCGGGACTGGACAACATCCTAGGCTGCATTGTACACGAACTGGCTCCCCACCTAAGCACCATGTTCAATCATAGTCTCACATCAGGCTTTGTGCCCACTAAATAGCGCACAGCAACAGTTATCTAGTTATCCTCTACTCAACAAAGGGGGGCCACCACTGATCCTGGGAACTATCGCCCTATTAGCCTGACAAGCCTGGTCTGCAAGGCCATGGAATGTAGAGTCATGGAACTCAAACAAAGACATTGGTAACCTCCAAACTCTGGACCCCACCCAGTTCAGGTTTGTGAAAGGCAGATCATGCCTTCTGAACCTGATCGACTTCTTTGAGGGAGTCACCAAAGCCGTAGACGAGGGTAAGGTGTTTCACACAGCCTATCTCGACCTCGCTAAGGCTTTCGACACCATCCCCCATCCTGGAATTATAGCTAAACTCACTAAACTAGGTATAAATCCCTACGTCACAAGATGGGCTGCCTGGCTCACTGACAGAACCCACACTGTAAAAGTTGCAGACTCCAAATCTGACTTCAAACCAGTGACAGTGGGTTCAGTCCTGGGACCTCTTCTGTTTGGTATCTACTTCTCTGAAGTACAGGCTAACACAGAAGGCCTCTGGCTAAAGAAGTTCGCAGATGACTGCAAACTAGGAGCCATAGTCGAGTCCCCAAATGATGTGGACATCCTACAGAAGGGCTTCACTGAGATAGATGCCTGGTGTCAGAGGCATGGCCTCAGGCACAATGCCAAAAAGTGCATTGTCATTCCCTTTAGTAAAAACTCTGTACCCAGGAACTACCACATAAACGGCAGTCTACTTAACGCCAAATGTGTAATAAGAGACCTTGGGACCCAGGTGGACAGTAGTCTCTCCACTGATAATCACATCACCACAGTAATCAGGAAATCCTTCTATGTGGCACACCTCATCACAAAAAGGTCCTCATCCAGGAAAAAAAAGAGGTCATTGTTCCTCTCTACTCGGCACTCATTAGACCCATTATAGAGTACAATGCCCCTTTTGGAATGTACCTCACAAGACATCTGCAGCAGCTGGAAAGGCCACAGAAGTACCTCACAAAGAGGATTACTGGCCTCAAACAGAGGCCCTACACTGACCGTCTCAAAAAAACTCCAGCTTTACTTTGTAGCATATCGCCTACTCCGAGATGATCTCTGCCTATCATATAAAACTATGTTAAACCCAGAGCTGTTGGACATGCTACACCTAAAGAAATCCCAATCCCTCCAAGCTACAAGGTCTAGGGACCTAAACCTTGTCAACACAATAAACAGGACATGCTGGAGGGATAGATTCCTATCCCACAGACTTCCTATACTCCGGAACAAGCTACCCATCTATGTCAAGCAAAGTTTCTGATTAGCACTCCAAGAAAAATCTTGAGTGGATGGGAAATGGGAAATGCATCCCGGGCATCACTTTTGTGGCTCTGCTCGACAGGTTCACAGGAAATTAACTTTCTTGGGTGGCATAAGTCAAGGAACCTTGTTGGCTAGGCTTACTCAGGCCCTTGGGCCGATAGCGTAGTACATACCTATGAACCTAAAAGGGGATAAAACCCTATCACCCAAAGTTTCAACTGAAGTGTGGAGAGGTGAGGGTGAAAGAGAGATCCCTTATCTTGTGTGAGAATATCCATTTGGTGAGGTAACTTGTGATGATTGCCCCTGGCCAAATAAAAGAGGAAGGGGAACCTGTGCTTTTGGTGCTGATAGGGAGTCACCAACAAGATTCTTAGAGAGTCTTGTTTGATCTTGTGCAGGACCCTTGGAAGAGGAGGACAAGCACAGTAACATCTCCTTCCAGGAAAAAGACATGTCATCTACCTTCCAAGCCAGAGGACTTGTGGTTTTGAACAGAAGCAAAGTGGTCTGTTCAGAGGGGAGGTAAAAAGATCCAATTGAGGAATACTCCACCTATGAACAGCATCCAGAAACACCTCTCTTGTGAAGCATCCATTCATGAGGTTGTGCGTTGTACCTGCTCGGAGAGTCTGCCACCAGGTTTTGTTCCAAAGAAATGTAAACCACCTGAAGAAAAACTTGCATTTGGGTAGCTAGATCCCAGGCCTATAGGGCTAGTCTGCAAAGATAAAACCTTGTGCCCCCTGCTTGTTGATGTAACATATAACTGTGGTGTTGTCTCTATAGAACCTTAAACGGCCTGGGGACCAAACAGACTGGAAGGTTTAGACAGCAAAGATAAGTGCCCAGATCTTTGATACTGATATATGCCAGTCACTGATGAGGGGGCCAGAGACCCTGAACCCTCATATGGCCAGAAGCAGCCCTCCACCCCTGATCTGAAGCATCTGTGAATAGCTCCTGAGATGGAGCAGGAGGATGAAAGGGACTCCTGGGTTGATGGATATGTGCTGAATACACCAATGAAGCTCAAACTTGAGACAAGGGAGTAAGGGAAGTGGGTGGCAATGCTGAAGCCACACTGTCATATGAAGCTTGGAAAAGGGAGCATGGGGATGGCCAAGACCATGAGATCCCTCAGAAATTGTTTTCTCCGTCTCTAATGCCTGCCAGGGAAAGAATGGAAGCAGGTGGTTGCTGACAGAACCTTGGGAGCAGGAAATAAGGCCAGCAATGTAATAGTCTGAGGCAGAGAGGCCAAGTATAAAACAGCTTGGATCCTGCAACTCAGAAAAAATGGAATCTTAGAGGGGTACAGGACAAACTTCTGGAGACTGATGGTGAAACCTAGATTGTGCAAACGACTGTGCAAACGGAGTCTGGTAAAGTGCAGGTCCTACAAAAGCCTGGAAGGAGAGGGAGCCTGAAGATGCAGGTAACTCAGACAAGGAAATAACTGTACTCCTTGAAGCCTACAGTAAGCTATGACTGGGGCCGGGCGTTCAGTGAACACCTCTGGGGCTGTGGACACAGCAAGGGGCAAAGCAGGGAACTGAATATAAGAGGAAGAAACAGAAACATAAAAAAACTTCCTAAATAAAGGGTGAATGGGAATATAAAGATAGGTGTCATCCAGATCCAGTGAAACCAAAAAATGCCTGAGGTAGCAAGAGGGGAAACAGTGTCTGGAGGGAAAGCATCCTGAAGGTGGGTATCTTAAGAATAGTATTTTGAATGGAAATGTGTAGAACAGGCTTCCAAGGACCCCTCTTTTCTGAGATCCAAAAATATCTTGAAATTAAACCCTGTACCCCTTAGGACCTCTGGAAAAGGATGAATGGTGCCTTGATCCAGTAAACGCTGCACTACCTCTTATAAATGCGGACATTGGTCTAAAGGAGGTTGGGGAGTGCCCGAAAAAGGGGGAAGGGATTTCCAGAGCATAAAGTAGCCTTGACAGATGCTTGACAGAACCCAAGAGGCTGAAGTCATTTGTTACTAAGCAAGGAGTGACAGAGAAAATCTGAGTGACAAAGAAACCTGGCTTAGGGGAAAGGGGGCAGAATGTTAGATGGAGGCAGACTTGTCCTGAAAACATTTTTGAGGTTTAGGCATTTCAGTGGGTTTTTGTCAGGAACCACACACCTAGGTTCTTTCTTACTTTTGGAGGTACGACAAGGCTACAAACAAAAACAGTTTTAAGCAAAGGTAATTCCTCTGAAATTTAGGAATGGGAGAGAAAAATCTGCTTAAGATCCTTCATGACCTCACCTTGGTCTTATATAATGTATTAAATAAATCAGCCACTGGAGTACCAAAAAGATTTTGATTATCCAAAGAAGCATCAAGAGGCTTAGCCTTAATATCATCAAGCAAAGCCTGAAGACAAGGTAGGAATAGTGTCTCATGACAGAGCCAGTAAACAGCATCTCTAGAGAATGCATCAGTAGCATCACAAATACACTTAATGGAGTGACGAGCTACCTGAGAAGTGGATCCCATCAAAGAATGAGCAGTGGACTTAGCCTCAAAATCATGCAGGTCAGGTCAGATCAGATTGCCGCCCCCCCCAAGCTGAGACAAAACAGATAAAATATATCTGGTTGTGGGACTATGATAGTTTATGGCTTGAAATGCCAGGGTGGCAAAAGTATAGACCTTCTTCTCTGGCCTCTCCATAACAGTCCTTGCCCATGGGAGGAAGCATGGAAGAAGGCAAAAGACAGAAAGACTTATCAGTAGAAGCAGAGACCACAGCTGGAACAGAAGAGGGATATTTATAAAGAAACTTGAAAGCATCAGGCTTCCTAGGGGCAGGAGGTTGGGAATCAGGAGTCAAGGAAGCAGCTGAAAAGGTATTCAGCACAGCAAAGACGGTGGGGGGGGGGGTCAGCAGAAGGCTGGGGGGGGCAATCTGCAGCAAATTATTCTGGATGTCAGAAACTTGGGAGCAGTCCCACTTAAAGTGCTCCATCATGCAAACCAGTGCATCTCTAAAGAACAGTTCTTCTAAAGGGGAGCTAGGACTTAAAAAATTCTCCTCCTCAAAGCCATAATCCAAAGGTGATGGCATTCACTTGAGAGGAGTAGGCCAGGGAGTCCTCATCTGAATCAGAATCTTCAGCAGAAAAATCGGGCTCTCTAGATCTTTTACCAGTAGAAGACTAAGTAGGGGAAGGAACACCCCACCCACCCCACGGCATCCTTAAAGCCATCAGGGCATTAAACAAGAACAGAGTAAAATTCCTGCCACTTCCTTTGAGGATCCTTTGGAGTGGGGGTAATATGCTTGGTCTTCTGACTCTTCTTAAGGGGTACCTTGGTTTTAACCAACCTAGGTGGCTCAAAACCTTGCCTCAAACTCAGGCAGGGTACCAGCAACTTCCTGCCTAACATCTGGGGAATCTCCCTAGGCCCCACAGATATGACCAGCTGTGGTTCCCCTTCCACATATGCTGCAGATAACTGCAAAGCCTCGGAGGGCATGAGAGAAGCTAGTTCCATGCTGGCCTCCAACAGGGTCGCTGCAGAGGAAACTAATGTCCGCACTGGGTGATCTGCAGGGTTATCATTCACCTTGAGAGAGAGACATCTGGTGGAGGCTGGACAGCAGCATTATCACACTTTGACTTCTTGGCCTTTTTCTTTTGAGGCAGCAGTACCATGGAGTGGGCTGATTCGGCTATGGTATCCTGGACCAACAACTTGAGACACTGGTTCTCAAGATTAATGAAAAGTGAAGAAAGATGGCTGACAAATGGAGCATTGAGTGTAGTCATAAGAAGCACCTAGACAAAACAAACACTTGTAGTGATGACCGTTATGGGGAATCTGCCTCCCACACTGACATTTCCCTTCCCTCCATGACATGAACTCTCAAAATGCAATCTACAAAAATGAAAAACCTCAATGGGATACTTATCTGAACGAGGCTTGGTATAACCAGCACAGTGATCAGCATTCAGACTGATGTTCAACTATGTCATTTGGACTAGTGGCAAAGAAGTTCTCAGTGTGGAGCATTTGTACATCACCTTTTAGCCCTACGATGACATGGGGCGCATATATCTGACGTGCAAAGCTGGTAAGAGAGAAAGGCTTTAGTATACTAGCCAGAAGAAGGGGTATCCTTGGCAGGAGGTCCCAGTGGTTATGAATACTGCAACACCTATAAGAAAGGACATCCATGGATCCCACCAGTACCACCCTAAGCATCCTCGAGCCCTGAGAGAGCATATTTGATGCCCTGCCCAAGCATATAAACTTATCAACATCCTGAGGAGGAACTGGTGTCATGGCAGCTACTGGTACAAAAGAACTAGAAACAGTACTCTTCTGTGCCATGTAGTCTACCAAAACACTCAGTCCCACTGGAATCAGCACCAATGGTAAAATGGCCGGTACTGACGTTGTCCAGCTGAGATCCACCAACAGTGCCAAAACCTCTGGGGCTGAAGCAAAGTCAGGGGACGTCCAGTCCAGAGGTATCAATGCCAAACTCTCTGACACAGAATGGCTTGATGGAATCACTACTAAAAATCTCAGGGCTGAAAGCTCAACACTAACCCCCCAAGGACGTAGTAACCATCAGCACCAAAGAGAATGGCATCAAGGATAGTGGTGCCAAAATAATCTGGGCTGGAACAGTCAGTTCAATCCATGAAGAGCAGACTACAGTTCTAGATGATTCACCATATAGCTGGCAGTACACTAAACACCGAAAGTGTGATAAGAGACTTAGGGACACAGTTGGACAGTGGTCTCACCTTCGATAACCACATCGCCACAACAGTCAGGAAACCCTTCTATGTGGCATACCTCATCACAAAGGGCTTTTCATCCAGAAAAAAGGAGGTCATTGTCCCACTGTACTCATCCCTCATTAAACCCATTATAGAATACAACGCCCCATTTGGTATGTACCTCTCAAGACATCTGCAACAACTGGAAAGACCGCAGAAATACCTCACTAAAAGAATCACAGGCCTAAAGCAGATGCCCTACGCTGACCGCCTTAAAATACTCCAGCTATACTCTGTTACATATCGTCTACTCAGAGGCGATCTCTGCTTAACATACAAGGCCATGTCAAACCCAGAGCCATTGGACATGCTACACTTAAAGAAATCCCAATCCCTCAGAACCACACGCTCCAGGGATCTAAACCTTGTCATCACAATAAACAAAACATGCTGGAGGGATAGGTTCCTGACCCAGAGACTCCCCAGACTCTGGAATAGATTGCCCATACATGTCAAGCAGAGTGCCTCTTTGGCCCTCTTCAAAAGAAACCTTGACGATTGGATTGGAGAAAGGAAATTCACCCTGGGGATCACGTCAGTCGCCCTGCTAGACAGGGGTCCAGGGAAGTAAATAGTGTGGGAAGAAATAGCCAGGGAATTGTTATGGCTAAGCTTGTATACACCCTAGGGCTGATAGCCTAGAACCAACCTATGAACCTAAATACTGCTAGTGCTGAAAAACAGGGCCCAGGGGAGGAAAGGCAAATGGCAGAACCACAAACCTCAACCCATGGTAGAAACGGTCAGGCCTGAGACTGTGCTGTACCGAATCTTGGCCTTGACAAAGTTTGATATAAGTTCCCAATCAAGCTGAGTGGGATTTCTGAGACACCTGGGAAATCGTACCAAAGTAGCAGTGGTAGTAGTAGTAGGAGGAGGTCTGGAAGAAAAGACATTTAGATGACTCTTTCTCTGAAGAGAAACTACCTGTTCTGTGCCACAGCAGAGTTTACCTTGGTACAAAAAGCATCCTGCTGTTGAGGAAGGGACAGTTTCAGTGATGACAACTTGGGTCGTGAAGGGAAACCTGGAAGAACAGACCCTGGGTCATGGAGGAGACAACACTGGTGGAGGTGTACCTGCCTGGAGAGGGGTGGCTCACACTGGAATCTTAACCGGATAGAATTTCTACAATAAAGAAGGTTCCTCTGCCTTCCTTGTAGTCAGAAGGAATAAATGCTGATGAGCCTGGCAGCACGAAATCTATGGACATAATCCCCCTGACAAGTTTGTTACACCAATCAGTCAAGGCCCTGGCGCAGAACTCCTTACAAATGGAGCAGTTGCTATTGAAATACAATGCTCCCAAACAGACTAGACAACGATCATGAAGGCCCTCTGGGAGCAATTGATGCCCACATCACTTAAATTTCCCAAGACCAATTTGGCTTCTTTTTCCATGTCTAATAAACAAAGCACTTTCAATTCAAGAAAAAGTTACCAACACCTATCAAGGGATGAAAGAAAAAGAGCAGGCCCAAGGCCCAGAGATGTGATAAGATGGGGACGACAAAGAAATAGTGTAGAAAAAATTAAAAAAAAAAAACTCAAGAAAATGAAATTAAACTGCCAATATTAATGAATAAAACAAAAACTAATTCATTTACCCGAATAGAAAAACACCACCAAAACACTCACTAATAATAATTCCCCAAACTCCTGAACTTAGAGTAGATGTCGTCTGAATGGTAGAAATGAGATCTGGAAAACTTACAGGAGGGAAGGATTTTGGGTAAAAGGATCTCAAACATGTGAGGAGTTTTTTGCTGTCACTAAAGGGGGCCAAAGGCACCCGTCCTGCTGTTCCGTGCCTGGGAAGCACCTGAAAAATACAAGCCAATAAAAACAGACAAATAGTGTGTGTGTGTGTGTGGGGGGGGGGGTTGTAGAAGGGTAGCTGGACTGCAATAGTAAATCTAAAAAAATCATAATTTATGGTGTGTTCCCAATACAACTTTACTGTGTTCATCACAGCATTCTTTTTTGCAGTCCTCACTTTTGGGGAGATTCTTAAAACATACAGCAAAACAGAGGATGGGAGCATTCAATCAGGATATCAAGCTCTAGGATGGCAGAGGCAAATCCTACCCTCCACTTGGTGGCTACCCCCTAGACTGCAACATCACAAAAATGGTATGAGCAGATGGTGCTACTCCAAGAACAGCCTGCATGGTGACGTCTCAAAGGCAGGCTGTGGTGGCTTCAGTGATTCTAGTAGGCCCTGGGAAAATCTTTGCCATGAAATGTATAATAAGAAATTTGTTGAGTAATTTACTAAGTTTGTTACTGTTTTATCTTCATTCCGTCTTTCTGAATTATTTACTCATCTGTAAATAAAATCTCTGCTGTCTTTGCAAAGCAAGGGAGTGAAAGATACTTCTCCCACCCCATTGAAAAGAAAACAAAAGAAAAAGTGTTAAAGGAGTTCAGAAACCACCTTCGGCATGAAAGAAGAGCTAGTATATAAAGGGGTACCCTTTGTCCTGGTGGAACACTAAACAAGGGTACTTTGCACATTAAAGCCTGGAGCTCAGATTCTCCTAATGGGTAATAGCCACCAAAAACAGAGTCTTCTATGAAAAACTGGAGAGCAGTTGAAGCAGCTGGTTCAAAGGTTAACTGGGTTATTTCCTCTAAAACTCAGCTTAGATCTCATGGTTGAACAACCTCTCTAGGAGGACAAAGGTATAGGACTCCCTTGAGAAACTGCTTATCAGAAGTCCTGGAGCACAGGTGCAGGTTCAGGAGTTTGCATGATAAAATAGTATACAGATGTACAACACAAGCCAGTTTTGGAAAGGTCTGACAGATATTCCAGTACCACAGCCATCTTATCTTTGTTTGGGTCTAGGTTCCTGGACTGGCACCACAGGGAGAATCTGTTCCATTTAGCTAGGTAAGATTTCCTTCTGTTTGGTTTCCAAGTCTCCCACAGGACCTTAATCATATCCTCTGGATACATGTGCTTTCTTGGGATTGGTGTAAAATCATTCAAACAGTCAGCTTTAAACAGTCCAGCCTGGGGTGTAAGAGCACATTTTTATTTTGGGTCAGTTCATCTACACATGGAGGCGGCACTTTTCATTTTCCTCCTGCAATGTTGTGCAGAAAGAGGGAACCAGTGTACCTTGGCCAAACTACTTTTGATCTTTCATCGTTGAGAGTTTTAATAGTGCCCTAGAGATTACGGATAAAGGAAGGAAAGTGCAGAGAAACAGACCTGTTTAATTCAGGGAGAAGTCATCTATGTTCCAAGCTCCTGGTATTGCTGGACTGTAAAAGAACTGTCTCAGCTGTCTGTTTAAAGAGAATGTAAGGTCTGTTTCAGCTACACTTCATATCTGCTCAGCTCCAGAAAGTTATCCCTGTTTAGTATCCATTAATGAGGATCTACTTGAGACCTGCTTAGCCTGTGACAGCATATTTTATTTTGAGGGGATGTAAGCTGCTCTCAGTCATGTCAACACCCTGAGCTATTTCCGAGACTTACCTTCTGTGCAGGCTGGCAATGCATGAACGAGTTCCCCTCTTGTCTGTTTATGTATCACATCATGAAGGTTTTCTCAGCCGTTGTAAGTAATAAACCAAAACAGCTCCAGGAAGACCTAGTACTTTATTGAACCGAGCACTCGAAACAACCCTAGACAAAAAACAACAAAAGACGGTTTCACTAAGCGCTTTCACCCATTATAACAGTTGGGCATCAGAGTAAAAAAAACGTTTAAAACTTCAGCTTTTAAGTAAACTCAAATACACACGCCCCCTGCTTAAAACCAATCACAACTCTAAAACAGTCGAACAATTAATATATGCGTTTATAAATAGAATTAGGTGTAATCAAGTAATATGTACATCTAAATATGTATATACTAGATAGATAAATGAATAAATAAATCACTATACTAACATATGTATAAACTGTTAATAGCAGCAAAAAATTGTTTTCATTTATAGTAAACTAAACTATGTCACTTTATAAAATATTGGAAACATTAAAAAACACTGAACAAACTGACATTCCATATAAAATCAAGCAACTTGAACCCCAATTACAATACACTAGAGCTGTCTCTAAATAATATACTAGAAATTATTTGTAAAATGCATTTACTACAAATTGGTAAATCACTGTTCAGTTGTGGTATTAAATACAGTAGGACCTGTATTTTAATATACTAGACAGTGAAATATAATCATTAATTCCTGGTGACTTAGATGCATCTAAACTAAGCTGCCACAAACACTCTAACTTCCAGTAGGGTCTTGGCGTCACCGCCTCTATCATTATGTGAGATTCTATCCACCACAAAAAATATAAATTTATTGAAGTTAATACAAGTCTGACTGTGTGTATATAGATCATTAGATGTTCTCTTATTCCTAATGTCTCTAATATGCTCCAAAATTCTGAGTCTTAATTTCCTGATAGTTTTCCCTACATAGAAAGTAGGACAGCTCAGGCAAGTGGCAATGTACACTACCATTTTGGTATTGCAATACCCCGGACATCTAATGGTCTTACTGAAGTTTTGAACTACTACATAAGGACCATTGTTGATGTACTTGCAAGTGCTACATAAACCACATTTGCTCATTCTCGACTTCTTGTAAATCTCTACATTAGTTTCCATCTCCATCAATTCTTTGAGGTTTTTACCTCTACTGTAAGCAAAAACTGGTGTTTTACCAATTATAGCTGTGATGTCACTGTTGAAAACACTTCGCCACGTATCGGTTATAATAGTCTTAATTTGTCCAGCAACTTCATTATATGGTAAAATCATAGCTCGTCTCTTGTTGTCATCATTTGTTTTGTTGGTGTTAGTGGTGTTTTCACTAACATCTTTAACCAAACCGCCTTTAAGTATTGGTTTAAAGACTGTATGTCTTTTCACCTCTATCTCTGATCTTATGTTCATCAAAATATCATAAGGATAACTTCTCTCAATAAACATATCTACCAATTTTGATAGTTCAATTTTTAAACGGTTGTCATCACTAATAAGTCTGGACAGCCTGACCATTTGACCTTTCATAATGTTCTTTTTTTGAAAAAAAGGATGACAACTCCGAAAATGCAAAAAGGAATTAGAATATGTCTTTTTTCGATATATACTGGACTTTGACTTCATCCTTTTCTTTGTACAATAATATATCAAGAAAGTCACAACTTTCACCATGTATCTTGTGAGTGAACTTTAAAAAAGATGTAGTGGTGCCTAAGTAAGTAATAAATTCATGGATTTCTTCCTCTGTCCCCCTCCAAAAAATCAATATGTCACCAAGGTAACGCAGATATAATATTACCTTGTGCATGAAGTCAGAGGTGAAAACCCACTGTGTCTCCCAGTATGCCAACACTAGGTTGGCATAAACAGGAGCACACTTAGCACCCATGGCTACACCAGTAACCTGCTTATAAAGCTCACCTTCAAACATAACAAAATTGTTGGACAAAATAATTTCTGTTAGTTCAACAATTAGACTACATTTAACTGTGTGAAAAAAAACTATTTTTTTCAAGGCAGTTGTTAAACATATCAAGATCCTGTTCCTGAGGTATGCTGGAAAATAAGTTGATTACATCAATAGTGACCATCAAAAATTGTTCATCTAGATGTGTGTTCCCAATCATTTCCAGGCAGTGCCAAGAATCCCTCAGGATGTGTAGTAATCGTTTTGTAATATTCTTACAATGAAAGTCAACATAGGAAGCCATAGCTTCCGTTTTAGAGCCCTTGGCTGAGACTATCAGGCAAAATGGTGGATCATTAAGGTTCTTATGAATTTTTGGGATCCCAAAAATGGAGGGGGTCACTGGTCATCATCATCATCTTTCGGCTTTTCCCGTTAGGGGTCGCCACAGTGGATCATCTCTTTCCATTTCTTCCTATCCTCTGCATCTTGCTCTGTCACACCAACCGCCTGCATGTCCTCTCTCACCACGTCCATAAACCTTATCTTAGGCCTTCCTCTTTTCCTATTACCTGGCAGCTCCATCCTTAGCATCTTTTTCCCAATATACCCATCATCCCTCCTCAGCACATGTCCAAACCAACGCAATCTCGTCTCTCATGCTTTGTCTCCAAACTGTCCATCATGAGCTGACCCCCTAATATATTGATTCCTAATCCTATCCATCCTAGTCACAGCGAGTGCAAATCTTAACATCTTTAACTCTGCCACATCCAGCTCCGACTCCGGCCTTTTTGTCAGTGCCACTGTCTCCAACCCATATAACATAGCTGGTCTCACTACTGTCTTGTAGACCGTCCCTTTCACTCTTACAGGTACCAGTCTGCCACAAATCACTCCTGACACTCTTCTCCACCCATTCCACCCTGCCTGTACTCTCTTCTTCACCTCTCTTCCACATTCACCATTACTCTGAACTGTTGATCCCAAGTACTTAAACTCGTCCACCTTTACCAACTCTACTCCCTGCATCCTCACCATTCCTCTACCCTCCCTCTCATTTACACACATATATTCTGTCTTAGCCCTGCTGACCTTCATTCCTCTGCTCTCTAGAGCATATCTCCACCTCTCCAGAGTCTCCTCAACCGGATTCCTACTCTCACTACAGATCACAATGTCATCTGCAAACATCATAGTCCACGGGGCCTCCTGTCTGATCTCATCTGTCAACCTGTCCATCACCACTGCAAATAAGAAAGGACTCAGTGCTGATCCTTGATGTAATCTCACCTCCACCTTAAATGGATCTGTCACTCCCACTGAAGGCCTCACCACTGTCACACTACCCTCGTACATATCCTGTACCACTCTTACATACTTCTCTGCCACTCCCGACTTACTCATACAATGCCACAACTCTTCTCTAGGCACCCTGTCATATGCTTTCTCCAAGTCTACAAAGACACAATGCAACTCCTTCTGACCTTCTCTGTATTTCTCCAATAACACACTGTATTTCTCCAATAACACACTCACTGGTGAGTCAACAAAAAGGTAATCATATTCATTCTTGTCAATGACACCCTCCATTAACCACTCATATAAACGCCAATCTTAGTGTAGGCTCTATTCACTTCATTTATCAAAACTCTAGTGTAAGTAGTAATGTCATTCAAAAGATTAAACATCTTACTGGAGTAATCAGTTTTAGATATAATCACACCACCTCCCGCTTTTTTTTTCAGATTTTGCTGAGACTGTAAATGAAGGTGATGGTAGTGGCAATTTGAACATGAATTCTGAGTGTATTGATGAATTTATTACTGCTGGATTAAGTTGTAATTTAGAGATGACAGTATGTGCATTTATAATTTTACATGCTTAGAATTAACTAACAACTATCTCACCCTATTCAAGAAGGGCTTTACTTTTGTTCTCGTTTTTAAGAATGAGATGGCCAAAATTTTAATTAATTTTAAATTATACACAAGGCAACTGAACCTTAAAATGTTTTTTCACAAAAACCCCAGCCCATGGACAGGTAACATCACAGCGCTTAAGAGGTCAAGTACTTTTATTCCCCCTGTCAACCCTAGTATAAACATCTTTGAACAGATGTGTGAATCACAACTAAGGAGATTGTTTAGGGGGACAAAAACTTTTACTGACAATTTAACCTCAGGTGAGAGATTTTGTCTCCATGAATTAACATTTACTAACTTTTATAGGGTGATGAAACCTGACAAAGGGGGAGGTGGTGTGATTATGTCTAAAACTGATTACTTCAATAAGATGTTAAATCTTTTGAATGACATTACTACTTACACTAGAGTTTTGAGAAATGAAGTGAATAGAGCCTACACTAAGATAGATTGGCATTTATTTGAGTGGTTAATGGAGGGGGTCATTGACAAGAATGAATACGATTACCTTTTTGTTGACTCATCAGTGACCCCCTCCATTTTTGGGATCCCAAAAATTCACAAGAACCTTAATGATCCACCATTTCGCCCGATAGTTTCAGTCAAGGGCTCTATAAAACGGAAGCTATGGCTTCCTATATTGACTTTCATTGTAAGAATATTACAAAACGATTGCCACACATCCTGACGGATTCTTGGCACTGCCTGGAAGTGATTAGGAACACACATCTAGATGAACAATTTTTGATGGTCACTACTGATGTAATCAACTTATTTTCCATCATACCTCAGGAACAGGGTCTTGATATGTTTAACAACTGCCTTGAAAAAACAGTGGTTTTCACACGGTTAAACGTAGTCTAATTTTTGAACTAACAGAAATTATTTTGTCCAATAATTTTGTTATGTTTGAAGGTGAGCTTTATAAGCAGGTTACTGGTGTAGCCATGGGTGCTAAGTGTGCACCAGTTTATGCCAACCTAGTGTTGGCAGACTGAGAGACAGTGGGTTTTCACCTCTGACTTCATGCACAAGGTAATATTAAATCTGCGTTACCTTGATGACATATTGATTTTTTGGAGGGGGACAGAGGAAGAAATCCATGAATTTATTATGTACTTAGGCACCACTACATCTTTTTTAAAGTTCACTCACAAGATACATGGTGAAAGTTGCGACTTTCTTGATATATTATTGTACAAAGAAAAGGATGAAGTCACTTTAAAGTCCAGTATATATCGAAAAAAGACATTCTAATTCCTTTTTGCATTTTCAGAGTTGTCATCCTTTTTTTCAAAAAAAGAACATTATGAAAGGTCAAATGGTCAGGCTGTCCAGACTTATTAGTGATGACAACCGTTTAAAAATTGAACTATCAAAATTGGTAGATATGTTTATTGAGAGGTTATCCTTATGACATTTTGATGAACATAAGATCAGAGATAGAGGTGAAAAGACATACAGTCTTTAAACCAATACTTAAAGGCGGTTTGGTTAAAGATGTTAGTGAAAACACCACTAAAAACCGACAAAACAAATGATGACAACAAGAGACGGGCTATGATTTTACCATATAATGAAGTTGCTGGACAAATTAAGACTATTATAACCGATGCATGGCGAAGTGTTTTCAACAATGACATCACAGCTATAGTTGGTAAAACACCAGTTTTTGCTTACAGTAGAGGTAAAAACCTCAAAGGATTAATGGAGATGGAAACTAATATAGAGATTTACAAGAATTCTAGAATGAGCAAATGTGGTTTATGTAGCACTTGCAAGTACATCAACAATGGTCCTTGTGTAGTAATTCAAAACTTCAGTATGACCATTAGATGTCCAGGGTATTGCAATACCAAAATGGTAGTGTACATTGCCACTTGCCTGAGCTGTCCTACTTTCTATGTAGGGAAAACTATCAGGAAATTAAGACTCAGAATTTTGGAGCACATTAGAGACATTAGGAATAAGAGAACATCTAACGCTCTATATACACACAGTCAGACTTGTATTAACTTCAATAAATTTAAATTTAGATATTTTTGTTGTGGATAGAATCCCACATAATGATAGAGGCAGTGACGCCAAGACTCTACTGGAGGTTAAAGAGTGTTTGTGGCAGCTTAGGTTAGATGCATCTAAGTCACCAGGAATTAATGGCTATATTTCACTGTCTAGTATATTAAAATAAAGGTCCTACTGTATTTAATACCACAATTGAACAGTGATTTACCAATTTATAGTAAATGCATTTTACAAATAATTTATAGTATATTATTTAGAGACAGCTCTAGTGTATTGTAATTGGGGTTCAAGTTGCTTGATTTTATACGGAATGTCAGTTTGTTCAATGCTTTTTACTGTTTCCAGTATTTTACAAAGTGACATAGTTTAGTTTACTATAAATTAAAAAAAAATTGTTGCTGCTATTAACAGTTTATACATATATTATAGTGATTTATTTATTTATTCATTTATCTATCTAGTATATACATATTTAGATGTACATACTACTTAATTACACCTAATTGTATTTATCAATGCATATATTAATTGTTCGACTGTTTTAGAGTTGTGATTGGTTTTAAACAGGGGGCGTGTGTATTTGGGTTTACTTAAAAGCTGAAGTTTTAAACGTTTTTTTTACTCTGATGATGCCCAACTGTTATAATGGGTGAGAGTGCTTAGTGAAACGGTCTTTTGTTGTTTTTTGTCTAGGGTTGTTTCGAGTGCTCGGTTCAATAAAGTACTAGGTCTTCCTGGAGCTGGTTTGTTTTATTACTTACAAGTCAAGACGTCTCAGTTTATTGGCGGGGTTTTTCTCAGCCGTTATCTGGGGGTTTCTTCCTTGAATATGTGGCTCGAGCTTTTAATGCTAGAATGACTGCCATTATCTACATATATAAGTTTTCTGTCTTCATCTTGCCATATCCCATGTTCCTTGACCTTGGAGGTTGCTCACATGGGCTGCCCATGCCAGATCTGAGGAGTCTATGGTGAGGGTCAGAGTAGGCTAAAGTGCTCTGAAGGGCAGCCCCTGAGTCTGCAGTATGTTATTCACAATGAAATCTCCTTTCTGATGCAAGGGAGAAGGGAGATAGTGTCAGCACCTAGTGCCCTAGAGACCACTATCTGTTTTAAGTACCATTGAAGCTGAAGCTTTTTCATAGACATATAACACTTGCTGATTCTGCCTCTTACTCCAAAATCTTTTGAAAGTATAGAGTAAGGCGATATGCTTTTGTTTACTGGGAAGAAGGGTGTGATGTGCTGCCTATGCATTCAGGTAAGGGTAAATGTGGATACCTTATGTCTTGAATGGAACAATCACTGCAGTCAGGAATTCTGTGAAAATTCTGGGTACCATAAACAAGCCAAAAGGCAAGGATATAAATGTAAATGCTTCCCCATGCTGCAAACCTGAAAAACTGATGGTTAAGCACATGTGAATATAAGAACCATACAAGTTCAAGTGAGACCATAATGGCTTGGGTTGGTAGTATAGGTAACATGATCTGCAAAGTTAGCATTTTGAATGTTCAACTTTTCATCTCTAAACCTGAAAGTTTTACTACTAGGTATTTCAGTTTCAAGATCTGATCAAGCTCAGTTTGCAGATATAGCTAATCATTTTTTGTAAAGGTTCATAGGTAAACTCTAGGCTATTAGTCTGCACATTATTCCACACCTAGACAACAACGAGAGGTCCAAATCAGATCTTTTACCTTGTATCTTTGCGGTAAAGACCTTAACCCATTATGACAATCCCTCTTCACAAACTATGTACATATGCAGTATCAATAACAGCTGCCCCAAATGATTCTATCATAAAAATTTCTGCATCTGAAACCAACTCTTTGGAAAACATATTTGTGTTGCACTCCCCATCTCAGTTTGAACAGTCTTTAGCTCAGTGGTAGTCACTCTGTCATGCAGGAAACTTGCATCTATCATACTTGTCAAGTGGATTTACACCTAGTAATTGCAATCACAAACAGCTCTTTGTTTACCCAATTTGCTACTTTACTTATGCTATATTGAGCATGGCCAGTGTATGTTCATGCTTACATTTCCTTTCTTCCTATGTGGCTTTGGGTTCACTCTGCTCTTGCCAGCTTTGCACCTCAAGCCATTTCACGCACACAGCTGCTTTCAGGCATCTCATCTCCAGCTCCAACAGTTTTAAGCTTCATATATGTGGACATACAGAGCTACCCTTCTGCTGCAAGCTATGCAAACCTACAGTCCTTACCAAGCTGTCTTTAGATTCAGTGTACTGAGCTTCAACTACACCTAAAACAGAACCACCTCATCCTTGCTAAAATCAGCAAGCAGAGCTCTCTCTGATTTCTAGTACTCTTGGTCAGTTGTGCTCTGTCATAAAAAATGCTCTACAATGAGTACTTCTGTACATCTACATTGTGACTCCAACTTTACACACACCCCTATTTAAAAAGGATGCTTTGAAGGTTTTAAGGGTATTTTACAAAATTCCTACACCTCTGCCAACAGTGTCAGGGACAGCTTTAATAACCTATGGTAAATGTTCACTGCTGCCTTGGGCTGTGATCAATACCTCTCACACCCAGATAAGATTCACAAATAATGGCTAGAGAACATAGTTATGATCACTGACTATCCAAGAATCCATCATCTTCTCTCTCAACTTAGTGCTGTGCAGTATTCTTACCAACCATAACTGAATCTTGGCTTATTCTGCTTTGTGCATTCTGACACAAAGTGATTTCCAGGAGGGGCTAATAATACCTTTTCAGTACTACTACTATGGTACCATGCTGCCACGAGCTATACCATTCTGTCACACTAATGTCACAATTAACCTTTTAAAATAAGCCAAACTTGTTTTCATTTGTGGTACTTGTAGTAAAATCAGTCCATGTCAAAGAATGGATAACAACTGCATTTTTATCAGTTTTGTATAATTACTGACATACATCAACAGTCAGTCAAGCTACATGCTTCTCTAAATGAATAATAAAATACTTTACTTAAAATTAACAGACCACAATGACACTTTAATATACAGAGAACACATGACCCTGCACAGGAAAATTCATATACGTTTTAAACAGACGTCTTCAAAAAAATGTTAATCTTGCTGAGCCTATACCTATTACTGTGAAAAGCATGACCAAATTTGGCTATTGCTAATATGTAAATGTAATCAGTTAAAGAAACACAGGCAGCTGTAAAATATATGAGCTCAGTGTATACCAAGGAAGCAGGACTGCAGCCTTTCTCTTTCCAAGTCCACGCAAGAGCTTCTTCAAAGTTCATTCACTGCTCCCAGTCTTGTTCAAAGTTTTAACAGCACACACAAGACAGTGATATTAACTGATGTATAGTCTTTAGCAAAAAGTGCCACATTACTTGCTAATAATACAAATAGGCTCACAGGTAAATACTAGGCTAGCTGCCCTTGTGAGCCATTTTAAGCCTATCTACTTTTTTCTTTTTCTACTTGAAATAACCTATTCCATTTGGTTACAGATTGGCCTTACCCATCCCATGAATTAGAATTATATATTACCCCTAATAAGAATAACTGGGATCATACCATAGATAAATTGAGGGGACCCATGCATGGAATAAAGCATTTAGGAGTTGCCTCTGTCCATTAGTACTACATGGGGCTGTCCTGGGTAAAGTTTCTGTTTCCCATTCATAAATCTAAGTTGCTCTTGAAAAATGAGCGTCTTTCTATGAATCAGCATTGATGGATAACTTACTAGCCCTGAATTTATTGACATGCTTTTCCCTTTCCCCATTTGGTCTAAAGACACTGACAACTTCTTGTTAGGTGAACATACTAAGTTTGTTTCCTTTAATTGCCAGACTTGGAAAAATTACAATTTGTGTGTCTAATGGGAAGAAGCAATTTATGAAACATTAGCTCCTGACCAGTGTGCCTCTATGCACATATGTGAAAACCATTCCATTCTCAGCATTTTTGCTACATCTCCTCTAAAAAGTAATCACCTGCACTTTAGTTCTGTACAGTTTTTTTCATTCCTTGCTGTAATGACCTTCTGCTGACAGAACTGTCATCACATTTTGTATTTCCAGTTTGTTTGTTCTGAATGAGAAAGATTTACACGCAAATAAAGTCTGTAACAGCTCCTAGAATGGTCATGTGATATGCCAGGCTCAGGTAAGATTTCTTGCAATTTAGTGGGATCTTGAACTGAAGGGACTATGTTTCAGTAATTGCTCCTGGGACTGGGCCTGTGATGCAATAAAGTGCAAGTAAGTAATTTGTTCATATTTTTTTGGAATGCACATGTGAGTTATGCCCAATCGTTGTGAGTAACTAATGCTATTGATTTATTGTCATTTGTTTACAGGGAAAGTCCAACTGATCAGTGTGCTTTTCATTGGAGGCCCAGGGAGAAAAGCTTCATCATCATGTATATCATGGACATCATTTGAATTGCTTCATCACTTACAGTGAGTTTCACTCATGAATAGCAGTTCCATTATTCAGACACCCTAGACATTGATTATATCATTTACAAATAGTTTCAATTAAAAATAACAGTTACATGCATTGTACATGAATATTTTTTTAATTAGAGGGAGGTATATACAGTGCGATATTATCAGCATGTAAAGTCAGGTTTTACAAAAGAATATTTATTTGTTACTATTATGACTTGCTCAACGTCTAGGACATAGGAGGATAAGATAAATTAGAGCAAAGGAAAGGAAGGAAGGAGGAGTAAGGAAGATAAAATAGAGGAGATTATAGAGGAGGGTATATCTAATAGTACATTAAGTTTTGTTCAGTTGAGAGTTATGGCATGGATTCATACAGCTATATTAGTACCAGTTTTACTTGGGGTTGTGCAGGTGCAGAGCCATTTATCTATCAGGTGTTGCTTCAGTTGGCATTAAGAGTCTTTCAGGTTGCAGACTGTTCTTATGTGGAGTGAGATGGTATTCCAGCTATTAAGTGAAGTAACCCTAACTCAAACTCTATCCCTAACCCTCAAACCCAACTCAAACTCCAATTCTAACCCCTCAGACCTTACTTCGAAATGGTAAGGATTTGCATTATAAACTTGAAATTCAGCAACTGTACAGTAAATTAATTAGTCTGAGAAGGAATGTACAACTTCACCGTATTACCTTCCATTTGTCAGAACTGGAACACGGCTCGCTTTTTTTTTTATATACATAATTTTGCACAGCTTCAAGTCACTTACTTAAGTGGCCACTGCACTGGGATGCTAGAAATTGACAAGGTACTGGAAGATGGTAATGTTTTGTTTCCAGAGATGTACAAATAGTGGAGATAACATTTGGTAAACACTCTAGAAGGATGCCCTCAGCCAACAAAATGTCATAGAAGAAAGCTGAAACTAGCAGTGATCTATCTGGAATCACAGAAATGGACTGTGGAAACCCCTCATTGAGATGTGCAGGTATATCTTTTTTGTCTAATTTTGCTACCTAAGATCCTGTTTCCACAACAGGAATATATTCTTTTAAAGTTACCATTCCGAATTTCCTTGTCAGGAGAAATGGGTTCAAGTTTGACAAATCTACTAACATTCTTAGAGTGTGGTGATTTTTGAGGACCAAAAGTGTCTGGAACAGAAACTTTGCACTTTTTGAAATGGAGATGCCTACTGGACTAAATAAGGAGTGAGATAGTGTAACAAAATGAACTAATCAAGCAAAAATCCTAAATCTTCTAGATTTTTTTTGCACTTTTGGGGGACATACATATATCATCCCATTGTTTTTTTGTGAATTGTTTATCCACTCTTCCCAATACTTTCTAACCTCCTCCCATTGATTCTTATAGTTATCATGCAATATTCTATATGCTCTACCAATTACTCCTTGTTTAATGGCAGCAGGTTAGTGATTGCCTTCCCTATCAATGACTGATATCAGAGAATAGGCAAAAAGAAAGAAATAAGGGGGTCCTAAACGAAAGACCAGTACTTGTAGAGTTTTTAGTAGAATCTAGACAAGACCAATTTCTGTGACATAACTGTCTTCCATGCAGAAAGATGAGACTGGAAATCGGTTCCAGGGCAATGAGATTGCATATATGCTTGTGTCGTTGTTTTATTTGAGGAATGCAGAATTTTTCCTTCCCTCCTGGACCTATGAATAATGGAGACTTTTTTTTGTTATACTGCTTTTGTCCTTGAAATGCTGAACAAATATTTGCTTGCAGTAAAATACTCATCTGAGGGTGGGATACAATTATTGTAAACTGCAAAGTGGAAACATGAAACATTTGTTTAAATGAGGATCTTCTTTGCCCCCCCCCCCTTTTTTTTTTTTTTTACTGTGTTTGTTTACTGACCAAATACTTTGTCCTACGTGACTTGGTACAGCCAACAGCTATACTTTAATGTCCTCAGAGTAATTCACTGTCCTGAGCCAGGAGTACCTTCTTAGAACCATCCAAAACATGGCTGATCTATAGAAGGCACCAACAACATTGTGAGTACACTGCAATGGTCAGACAATTTTTATTAGCTGTGACATTACGCTTTCCAGCTAATCTGTATTGTCAAATTTCTTTACAGACCAGCCAAAAGAACTCTCAAAGTTCATGATCCCAGTAAATGACGTGGAGATGAAGCTGCAGGACTGACAGGATGCATGTTGATGATCCAGATCAGGAAATGTATGAGATTTCAAGCTGCCCCTTGCCAAAGCAGTCTTCTTTTTTCTTAAGAAAAGGGATCTTCTTTTTCTTTTCCAGTATAGCCTTCCTTGATTGGTACCAAGTGTTTCACTGTTCACAGGTGTGTACTAGGCTAATGGCCCTGGGGCCTTCACAAGCCTAGCCATAGGATTACCCTGGCACAGTGCCACCCGACCTTCGTTCCCAGTGCCTTTGCAGAGTAGAGCCACTGGTGTTATCCCCGAGGTGAATTTTCTGTTTCCTATCCACTCATCAAGATTTCTCTTGAAGTGGGTCAGCAAGGTGCTCTGCTTGACATGTATGGAAAGTCTGTTCCATAGCATGGGCAGTCTCTGGATTATGAACCTGTCCCTCCAGCATGGTCTGTTGATTGTGGTAATGAGGTTAAGGTCTTTGGAGGGTGTGGTGGTGAGGGATTGGGATTTCTTTAGATCTAGCATTTCTAAACAGAGCTGGGTCAGACATGGCTTTGTAAGTCAAGCAGAGATCGCCCCTAAGTAGGCGATGTGAGACAGAGAATAGTTGGAGTTTTTTTGAGTCTGTCCATATAGGACAAATGTTTAAGGCCTAGGATCCACTTTGTGAGGTACTTTTGTGGCCTCCCCAGTTGTTGCGGGAGTCTAGTGAGGTACATGCCAAATGGGGCATTATACTCGATGATTGGCCTAATGAGGGAAGAGTAGAGGGAGACAATGACCTCTTTCTTCCTGGATGCAAAACCCTTAGTAAAGAGATGTGCCACATAGGGCTTTCTGACCACAGTGGCAATGTGGTGATCAAAAGAGGTTGCTATCAACCTGTGTTCCCAGAGCTCTTATAACATATTCTGTGTTCAGACTACCATCAATGTGGTAATTCACGGGAACTGGGTTTTTTCCCAAAAGGGATGACAACACATTTTTTGGCATTGAGCTTAAGGCCATGGTTCTGACACCAGCTGTTGTTCACAGTGAGGCCATTCTGTAGGATGTCAGCATCACTTGGGGAGTTAATAATAGCTCCCAACTTGCAATTGTCTGCAAACTTTGTCAGCAAGAGTCCCTTTGTGTTGGCCTGGACTTCAGAGAAGTAGATACCAAACAGGAGAGGACCTAGGACCGAACCCTGTGGGACTCCACTCGTGACTAATCGGCAGTCTGACTTGGAGTCACCGGCTTTCACACTGTGGGTTCTATCTGTGAGCCAGCTTGCAACCCACCTACAGATATAGGGGTTGATGCCAAGCTTAGAGTTTTTCTATGATTCCCGAGTGGGGAATGGTATCAAATGACTTGGCCACATCAAGGTAGGCTGTATGAACCACCTTGCCTTCATCCACAGCTCTGATGACTGACTCAAAGAAGTCAACCAAGTTGAGCAGGCATGAACTACCCTTCACAAAATCAAACTGTGTGGAATCCAGAGTTTAGAGAGTCCCTATATCCTTGTTTATTAGGTCCATGATGATGTGTTCCATAGCTTTGCATATCAGACTCATCAGGCTAATGGGGCGAAAGTTCCCAGGGATTGTAGTCGCTCCTCCTTTGTGGATAGGGATGAATGTAGCAGTGCGCCATTCGGCAGGGACAAAGCCTGAGGTGAGGCTGTGACAGAACAGGGCACACAGGTGAGGTGCCAGTTCACCCTGTAGTTCATGTAGAACACAACCAGGGATATTGTCCGGTCCCATAGAAGCTGTATTCTTCGCCTTGGACAGTGCAGTTTTAACCTGTGCAGCAGTAATACCAGGTGCCTGGCAATCTACTTGGTATTGTGACAGGTCCTTAGGGGGGAGAGGGGGTAAAGTTGTCACTGAATCTGTCGGCCAGTACACTGGCAATATCTGTTGGCTTGGTATAGGAGGTACCATTGTGCAGTAGCTCAGAGCAAATCTGGGTATTGCCATGGGGATTCTTTACACAACTACAGAAGGCCTTGTGGTTGTCTTTACTACCTGTTGCAATTCTCTTTTCATACCTAGCTTTAGAGGATTTGATGAGGGATCTCAACTTTTTGTTGAGGCAGATAAGGGAATATTTCCAGTCTTGGGACTTCACCTTATTCCACATCAGTTTCCTCCTTCTGTTGCAGAGTTTGTTTATGGCAGGGGGCCACCAGATTGGCTTCTTTTTATTGGAGGAAAGTGTCTTGGTTCTATTGGGTATGGTGAGATCCATGTATTTGTATACATGTCCGTACAGTGCAATGGTATATGGATTGTGCAGTCACGCAACTATTCTCCATTTGCATGGGTGCCGTGACAGTACCCATCTCTGTTTTTAGGATCCCAAAGTTAGCTTTGGAGAAGTTTTTCATGGTGGTTACCTTTGCTGGGGGGGTGGTGTGGATTTCCAAGGTGATTAGTTTGTGGTCGGATCTAACCAGGGAGGAGCTGATTATTGGTGTAGAGCAACGGTCGGCCATGTTAGTAATGACCAGGTCAAGGATGTTGCTACCTCTAGTGGGGGTAAGAACAAGCTGGTCCAGGGCACTGACATTAATGAACTCCAGGAAACGTTGGGCAAGTGTATTGGTACATGAGTAGTTTACCCAGTTAATGGAGGGGTAGTTAAAGTCACCTAGTAAGAGAGTGTTAGGTTGAACCCTAATATTCTCCAGGGTGCTTAGGAAAGTACAGTTTTGTACCTACCATAAATGTAGATGTTCGAGTGTTCACACTGCTACAGTCATCACACTTGGGTTATCTGCCGTCAGGCGGGTCCTGCAGTCAGCCCAAGTTCCAAAGTCTTGGTCCGGCGTCAGTTGCTGTCACTTTTTCCCTGACGTCAGTGCGACAGGGGTATAAAAGAGGCAGCCGACGCCATTTTCTTCAGTTTTTCTTGCCCCAGATGTCAGGTGCCCCCAAATAGGAAGGCAATACATAATCCTAACTAAATTACATAAGAAGAAAACAATAGGTACAGCTGTAAGCAAATATACCATATAGAAATACATCTTAGAGATTGTATAAACAGGGAGCTATAGATAAAACTCAGGTAAAAAGAGGGGAAGGTGGGAGGGTAACCTGGACTGCAGCAGTGTGAACACTCGAATATCTACATTTATAGTAGGTACAAAACTGTACCGTGTTACACTGCTGCAGTCATCACACTTGGGTTGAAAACCAAAGCTAAGGCTGGGCGGTTGGTACTAAACAGGGTTTGGAGAAGCTAGTAGGCCCTGCAAAGCTGCAGTGGCAAAGCCAGCTCTGGTTTTTGAGTAAAGAGGTAAGTGGTAGTGCTTGGTGAAGGTGTGCACTGAACTCCAATTTGCAGCTTCCAAAATATCCTTGGTTGGTACCCCTCTGAGGAACGCTGCTGATGTTGCTGTAGCCCTGGTGGAATGAGGCCTAATGTTACCAGGTACAGGTTTCCCATGGTGTGTGTAGCAGAAACGGATACAATGTCCTATTCATTTTGAAATGGTCTGTTTTTATATAGGCTTTCCTTGAGATCCTGCAGCATAGGATACAAACAGCTGATCAGATTTTCTGAAAATAAGAAGTTATGTACCTACCATAACGTTCCATGTTAGTTGTCTTCTTCTCGCCTTCTTTCTTGCTGGATGGGTTCGGAGCCAATCCTCGGCTCCGACTTGGCCTTCTACTAAAGCTCGAGAGCTATTTACCGGCTCGAGGCCTCCCCATATCCCACAATACTAGGCGTCAGATACCCAGATCTCGTTTGGCAGAGCTAACACAAAGGAAAAAACTATTTTTTGGAGACACTTGCCCAAACTACAAGGTTTACCTACAGTGCTAAAAACAGAGGAGGACGTAACCTCGAAAAAAGTCAACCAGAGGAAGAAGGCCTCAAAAGGGATACTTCTCGGTCTGTCCAGGCTAGGGGGATGGAGGGTGGGACGCAAGAAAGAAGGCGAGAAGACAACTAACATGGAATGTTATGGTAGGTACATAACTTCTTAATGTTAAGTTGTCTATCTCACTTTCATTCTTGCTGGATGGGACAGCGTCCGTAGCACCTTCGTCCTGGGTGTCTCATCGGAACAGACTCTTGAGCACAGTGGAACCAAAATCAGCTTGACTCCTGGAGGCCATATACAACTTATAACGTGAAATGAAAGTATGAGGAGTGGCCCATGTGGCTGTAGCACAAATAGATTCCATTGGTAGTCTTGCGTGAAAAGCTACCGACGTAGCTAATGCTCTGGTGGAATGAGCTTTTGGTTTTGTAGGGAGTTCTTTATATCTCAGTTGATAAATCAAAGTAATAATATTGGACAACCACCCGGATAAGGTTACTTTAGAAACTGGAAGGCCCTGTTTGCCCTCAGCATAGGACAGGAAGAGTTGGTCCGATTTTCTTGATTGTTTAGTCCTATCCAAATAAAAATGTAATTGCCTGTGAACGTCCAATTGGCGCAACTTTTGTTCAGCCCTGTTTGAATAGTTAGGAAAAAAGACAGGAAGATCAATAGCCTGATTCAGGTTTGTCTCGGAAAGTATTTTGGGTAAAAAGGAAAGATTAGTCCTGAGTGAAACTCTATCCTTGTGAAACACAAGATAAGGAGGGCGAATACAGAGGGCTTGAAGTTCCGACACTCTTCTAGCTGAGGTGATGGCTACTAAGAAGAGAGTCTTCCAGGAGAGTAATTTTAATGAACAGGAAGCCGCAGGTTCAAAAGGAGGGAGAAACAAGGAAGTTAATATCAGGTTTAAATCCCACGGAGGCGGGGGATCTTTAACCGGGGGCCTAAGTAAAATAGTCCCTTTATGAAAGGCTTTACAAAGTTTGTGGGACATGATGCTGGTTTCTGACAGGCCAGCATGGAAATTAGTGATAGCAGCCAACTGGACTCTAATGGTGGCAGATGAGGAACCTGCTCGAAAAAGTTCTGCCAAAAAATCTAGAACGTGATGGACAGGGGCTGTAAAGGGGTCTATATTTCTAGCCACCGCCCAGAAAGAGAAACGTTTCCACTTACTAGCATAAGTCTTCCTGGTAGTAGATTTGTGCGAAGAAAGGATGATTTCACGCACTGGCTGAGAAATATGTGGAAGCCTGGCTAAGGTTGGAAGTGGAGCAACCAAGTTGTGAGGTTGAGAGACTGAAGGGATTGGTGCAGCCCGCCCGACTGATGGACCAAGAGGTCTGGCACTGGGTCCAGATTCCAAGGCTGCTCCAGCAGGTGACGATGCAGGAATGGGAACCAAATTTGTCGAGGCCAGTAAGGGGGCAATGAGGATCATCCTGGATCCCAATGTGGTCGCTTTCTGAATTAGTTTGGGAATTAAGGGAAAAGGTGGAAATGCATACAGAAGACCCCGGGGCCAATCGTGAACTAGAACGTCTCTGGGGGAGTGGCCGGGGAGGGGGAAGAGAGTGAAGAAGTCGTCGCACTTGCTGTTGAGAGGGGTTGCGAAAAGGTCGCAGCAAGGTTGACCTCATCTGCGGAAAATTTTGTCCGCTACTAACTGACTGAGAGACCACTCGTGAGGCATGAGAATAGCTCTGCTTAGTCTGTCTGCTATGACGTTGGACTTCCCGGGGATGTGCGGTGCTATCAGAAACTGTTGAGAGGAGATCGCCCACTGCCAGAGTCTGAGTGCTTCTTGACATAAGGGCTAGGACCTGGTTCCACCCTGCTTGTTGATGTACCACACTACAGACATATTGTCTGTCTGAATTGCAATAGTCCCGGAGGGTAGAGTCCCGAAGAGCTTGGAACGCTAAAAGTACTGCTCTCATCTCCAAGACATTTATGTGCAGGTGGTACTCTAGGGGTTGCCAAGTGCCCTGGACAGTCCTGCCCTGAAAATGACCCCCCACCCGATCAGGGAGGCATCCACCGTCACCGTGGCAACAGGAGGAGGAAGAACAAATGGTCTGCTTTGAAGTACTTGAGAGGAGACCATCCACCAGAAAAGGTGGTCTTTGCATGATTGGGTAATTATTATGTTGAGAGACATCGGAAGCTGTTGAAAAGACCATTGGGTAAAAAGCATCCACTGAAGAATCCGCATATGAAAATGAGCCAGGGGAAGTAATGTGATTTCTGCTGCCATGAGACCCAAGGTTTTCATTACAAATCTGGCCTGAATTCTCTTGCACTGTATTAAGGTCTGGACATGTCGGCGAATGTCTGATACTCTTTCTAAGGGAAGTTTTGCCGATAGCTCTTTTGTATTTAATCTTGCGCCTATAAAGGTTATAGATTGACAAGGCGACAATGCAGACTTTTCGAAGTTTAGAGAGATACCTAGCTCGGAGCAAGTTTGGATGGTTAATCCCTGGCTCGCAGTAGCTGATGCCTGGTGGAAGCAGTTAGGAGCCAGTCGTCTAGATATGGAAACACCTAGAATCCTCGTCATCTCAGGTGAGCCGTAATCACTGCCATGCATTTGGTGAACACCCTGGGGGCTGTGGTGAGACCAAAGGGCAGGGCTCTGAACTGATATGACTGGCTCCCAGCTGGAAGCGGAGAAACCTTCTGGAGTGTCTGTCCATTTTGATATGGTAGTAGGCATCCTGAAGGTCTATGGAGCACATCCAATTGTCCTGACCCAAAAAGGGGTAGAATGGACTGAAGCGTGACCATCCGGAACTTCGTTCTTTAAACAGATTTGTTTAACCTGCTGAGATCCAAAATGGGTCTCCAGTCCCCTGTCTCTTTTGGTACCAAAAAGAACTTGGAGTAAATCCCGGATCCTTGCTGGTCTGCTGGGACTGGCTGGATGGCCCTTTTTTCTAGCAGTTTTGAAATTTCTAGTACTGCTTGTTCCCTTAGACCGGGTGGAACATCTGGAAGGGACTTGTTTGTTTGTACAGGGGTGTGGACAAAGGGGATTTTGTAACCCTCGGATATGATAGACCGTACCCATTTGTCTTGTATGAGGAGTTGCCAGGCTTCTGGGCACAGTGACAATCTTCCACCGACTGCCTCTAAAGGTGGACAGTCGGGCAGCCCCTCAGGGGTGCTAAAAGGGTTTGTCAGAGAAAGATTCTCTGCTACCCTGATTTTGCCCCTCGGGCGGCATCTATTATTGTTCCCTCCTCTACCCCTGGAGGGAAATTCGCCACATGTGCCAGGCATGACTCCCTGGGGTTTCCGAAACCACATTTTTCCACTCTTCTGACCTTTAGGGTACGGTCTAGAGGGAGTAGAAAAACGGACTCCCACGACAGAGAGAGTGTCTTGCCTTCCTGCTCACACCTGGTAAGGGTATCCTTCACCTGTGGTCCAAACAAGGCTGAACCGTCCGAAGGGGGTATTGGTGAAGGATGCCTTAAAGGGGTCAGCAAACTTACATAACCGCATCCAGACATGTCTTCTCAAAGCCACACCTGTACCTGCAAGCCCTACTCGCCCCATCAGCTGCATAAGAAATGAGCCGCATGGAGGAGTTGACTATAGAGTAAAGGGTCGCCAGCTGGGAGTTAAATCTTATCCTGAGACCCCGCAGCTGATGGATCCTGAAGGGTATTACCCAGTTCCTTGAGAAGATCCCTTTGAAGGCAGGTGAAATGGCACAGATAATTCAGCGATGCATGGAAAAAGTCGCTGAAGAAAACATCCGCTTCCCGTACCGGTCCATTGTCCTAGATTCTTTATTAGGTGGATGGACAGGCACCAAAGGGTCAGCCAACTCCTTCTTAGTGGCTGCTGCCACCACCATGGCATCAACAGGGACACCTTTTGTCAGAAATTGTCAGATGGGGCTGTAAGGAACTTAGTGGGCCTGCGGGGAGTTGGTTCCACTGTGTCCGGGGCTGTCCACGCCTTCTGAGCCACCACTTCCATGAGCGGGTCGAAAGGTGGAGACACCCAGGAGGTGGAAAGGTGAGAACCAAACGTGTCCACATACACAGACTCGTCCTCAGAAAGGTTAAGGGCAGTCCGGTTCCTCCTCTGCCTAAGGATCTCAAGGATGTCTGAAAAGGAGACATCCTCAGGGGGGGACCTTGGGGACCCTTCCGAATCCTCCAAGTCGGTATCAGACATGACTGACTCGGGGGAGTCGACATGTTTCCTCTTACATTTTCTCTTCCGAGGGGGCTCCTCTGAATGATCAGGGGAGGCCTCGGAAGAGGAAGATATGCCCAATGGGGCGACCTGGAGCACCTGTTCTCCACGCTTGGGGTCAGGAGGGTGGACAGAGCTAACACAACCCTAAAGGGTGGGGAGGGAGACTCTCTAACAACAAAAAAAATGAGTTTCTGAGTGGGATATCAAAAAGGGGACGCAATCTAATTAAAACTAGGGGGAAGGATTTCTAAATACAAGATAATATATGAAAAATTTAAAGGTAATAACCCAAGAAAAGATTTATACGACCTGGAGCCAGTAAAATCACAACCTTGTAGCTGAAGCGGCAAACGAGATCTGGGTATCTGACGCCTAGCATTGTGGGATATGGGGAGGCCTCGAGCCGGTAAATAGCTCTCGAGCTTTAGTATCTTGTGGATCTTTACAGATGAGAAGGAAAGGCCTTTGTCCAACATCTCAGTTAAATATTGCAGAATCAGAGGAATATTTGCGACGAGGATTTTGGCCTTTAGCCTGGTTCCAGGCGCAGAATCTTTTCCATTTCTCTGAGTAGGTTTTCCTGGTGCTGGGTCGCCTGGCCTCCAGAATGACATCCATAACAGCTGTAGAGAGAAGTGTTGACTGGTTGTTTAGATAATCTGCCATGTAGCCAGATTTAAAGTCTTGAGCTGGCTGTGTAGAATCTGACTGTTTTGCTGAGTCAGCAGTTGAGAAATTTGAGGTAAAATCCATGGTGGGCCTTGAGCCATGTTCCTTAATATTGAATACCAGTGTTGGCGTGGCCAGTCTGGAGCAATGAGTATCATTTGTGGCCTCTCTCATCTGGCTTTTAGCAGCACCTTTGCCAGAAGAGGCAGTGGAGGAAAGGCATACACTGTTAGTGTTTTCCAACTGAATGAGAGGGCGTCCACTTTCCAAGCTAGAGTGTGGTATGTCCTTGTGCAAAACTTTCGCAGTTGGCAGTTTTGGGGGGAGGCAAACAGATCTATTTCTGGGATCCCCCATTTTTGAGTTATCATTGTGAATACTTGTTGGTCCAGTTTCCACTTGTGAGGATCCATGACATTTCTGCTTAGTTCGTCTGCCAAAGTATTTTTCTTTCCTGGCAGGAATTGTGCTTGTAGTTGAACTTGGTAGGTCAGTGCTGTGTTCCACAAGGTCATTGCTTGCCTGCATAGGGGGTAGGAATATGTGCCCCCTTGTTTGTTTATGTATCACATCACTGTGGTGTTGTCGGTCTTTATTAGAAGTTGTCCTGGATGTAGGAGGTCCTTGAAAGCTGTTAGGGCATTTTGTACAGCTACCATCTCTTTCTGATTGATGTGGAGATGCATTTGACCTGCAGACTATTTGCCCTGAATACACTGTCCTGCCATGTGTGCTCCCCAGGCGTAATCCGATGCATCTGTTGTCATTGTTTGCCTGGCTGTGGGCAAGGGGAGAGGCTGACCCTTGTTGAGGTGACATGCCTGAGCCCACCATAGAAACTCCCGTTGAAGGCAGGGAATTAATGGTATTATTGCTTCCAAGCTGTGGCTGTGTTGAGTCCATACGCTTTTCAGGTACCATTGTAATTTCCTCATATGCAGTTTGGCATATGGTATTAGTAGTATGATGCCATGAATCCCAAGGCCTGCAGAATTTTTCTTGCAGGGAGTTGTGTCTTTGTTGCCATCATTTTGAAGTATTGAGTCAGTTGTCCTTGCTTGTCTGGCCATCTGGGCCGTTGTATTTAAGCTGGCACCCAGGAATATTGTCTTGAGGGCACTAGTTTTGACTTATTTTCGTTTACTGTGTACCCTAGACAACTTAGTAGGTTTTTTACAAATGCCAAATGTTTTAAAAAAATGTCCTTGCTGTCTGCTTGAATAAGGCAGTCGTCCAGGTATGGATATATTTGGATTCCTCTGTCTGCAGTATGCAATTACTGGTGCCAGGCATTTTGTGAAGACCCTGGGCGCAGTAGATAAGCCAAAGGGCAGTGCAGAAAATTGGTAATGAGTTGTACCTGCTATAAATCGGAGGTATCTTCTGCAATTTTGTCTGACAGGGACATGCGGGTATGCCTCCTTGAGGTCCAACGTTACTAGCCAAGCCTTCTTGCCCAGCATGGGAAGAAGTTGCTGTAGTGTGAGCATCTTGAATTTGGGTACTTCCAGGTATGTGTTTAGAATTGAAAGGTCCAGAATGGGTCTCCAGGCTTTGTCCTTTCGGGGAACCAGAAAGAGTCTTGAGTAAAATTCTTGTCCTTGCTCCTGCGTAGGAACCTGTTGAATGGCTCTCATGTCCATGAGTGCTGTAATTTGTCTTTGAGCCACTGCCCGATGATTTGATGGCAGGTTTGGCATTCCTTTTATCCTTGGTAAAGTGTGAAAGTGGAACCTGTATCCTTGAGTTACAATATTTAAGACCCATTTGTCTTTTGTGATGATGTGCCAATTGTCTGCAAAACGTGCAAGTTTTTCTCCCAAGGGAGCTGCCAAGAGTGATTTGCTTGGCAGTCTGAGGGGTAAGTCATTGTGATTGTCTTCTGATAGTTTGAGACCTGTCTTCTCCTCCTTTCTGGGTTGTGGCACCCCATTGTCGTGGCTTGTAAGAGCCTTGTGGCTGACCTCTGCCCCTTGGGCGTCTGTATTTGCCCCTCTGAGGTCTGTCAGAAGTTGGAAAGGACCAGTAATTGGTTGGCCAATTTCTGCTGAAACGAGGGGGTTGGACCTGTAAAAAATTCTTGACAGTCTGCATAGATTTTGCCTTATCCTCCATTTTCTTTAAAACCTCTTCTGCTTTCACACCAAATAAAACATCCTGCTGTAAGGGTGCATCCAATAACTTTGCTTTAACATGATCAGGTAAAGTTTGTTCTTTTAACCAAGCATGCCTACGAATGACAGACCCTGTTACAGCTGCTCTGCAAGATGCTTCCAATGAATCAAATCCACACTGCAAAGTATGTTTTCCCACTTGTTCTGCTGCATGCAACAAATCTTGCATTTCCTTGTAATCAGGCTGCTCTGTGTGTGTGCTCATTTTTTGCTTTAATTGAGGCATCAAATATTGTTGATATTTCAGCATGTGAAACTGGCAATTTAAGGCCCTCATAGCTAGAGTAGCTGAGGTATATACTTTCTTTCCCCAACTGTCTAGTGCTCTAGAATCCCTTTCAGACGGTGCAGGATTTTTAGCAATAGAGGCCTTAACCCCTTTGGGACCCTGGGAAATGGTTTCTGGGTCAGCAACAGGGCTTTTATATAGGAATTTATGTGAGTCAGGAACTCTGTAGTATCTGTCTGGTTTGGCTGGTGCAGGAGGTAATGAATCTGGGTTAAGGCTAGATTCTGAATAAGCATCATCCACAATGTCTAACACAGGTGGAATAGCAAGGGGTCTGTGCTGGGGTAGTAAGAGGAACCCTCGGAGCCTTTTCTTAGAATCAGAGTAATCCTGGCCTTCCCAGTGGAATCTCCGCTTGGAAGTCGGATGCAGGCTGGGGTTCTAAATCAGCGGTCGTCAGGGGCTGCTTAGGTGCCTCACTGAAAACAGGAAAACTGGCGACTGGCCTAGCAGAGGCCTCGGTGTCTGGTTTGGGTCTCGGCTGCCTGTCCTCATCTTTGCGCTTTTTATGCATCCCGGTCATCGATTGCTCCGACGGCATGGTATAATTACATTTTCTACCAAAATAATGTCGGGCGAAATCAAACCGACATTTAATAGTTCGTTTGTTAAACCTAGCACAAAACCGACAACCTGTGACGTTGTGGTCTGGGCCTAGGCAAGGGATACAATAAGAATGAAAATCCTTATGAGGTATTTGCTTCCCACAAGAAATGCAATTATTAACTTTTTCTAACATCGGACTGAGGCAAGAAAAGGTTCCCCAACGGGGTACTTAGCTTTACTGAAGACTTCGGTCTGAAATTCGATTTGAAAATCTCAGGAGTCGGCCGACCGGCACTTGCGAACTGCTGCTTCGGGCACCGCGCGGCAAGAAAGACTGAAGAAAATGGCGTTGGCTGCCTCTTTTATACCCCTGTCGCACTGAATGACGTCAGGGAAGAAGCGACAGCAACTGACGCCGGACCAAGACTTTGGAACTCTGGCCGACTGCGGGACCCGCCTGATGGCAGATAACCCAAGTGTGATGACTGCAGCAGTGTAACACGATGAACATCATGGCTTGCAAGTCTTGCGACATGGTTGGGGACCTATAGCAGGCTACGACCTGAATCGCTGTCTTACCCAATGTTAGCTGCACCTGAAGCGTCTCTGATGAGTTATGTTGGGCTACCAGTCTGGAGGTGTACACCGCCTTTATGAATATGGCAACGCCACTGCCATTGGAGCTTCGGTTTAAGTTCTGTGCCAGAAAGGTGTGGAATGAGTTATAGCCTGGTAGTGCAAGGGTGCTTTCTACTGCCTTGAACTAGGTCTCTGTTACAGCACAAATGTCGATGTTCTCCATTTTGAGTGCCTCGAGCGAGTGCATTTTGAGATTTAAACTTCTAATGTTGTGCAACATGACCCTCAGATGCATTTGTTTGTAGCTGTTATGGTGGTAATTTGGTCTTTGGAACACCGCCTAAATAGGCACTATAGGGGTGGCAGGAGCCTTGGCCAGTATCCAGAAGCCCAGGGGTGACAGATGCAGGCCATCTGTGGCAAAGCATCGAGCTCTGTCAATCAGGTCATCCCAGGCAGACAGATACTGGATCCCCTTAGAATGACACCAGAAACTAAACAAACTAATTGTTGAAATCAGTCATATTCTGCTTGTACTGTGATATCACTCTGGGTGATGGTAGGAATACTGCTCAGGACTAGGGTTATACCCACCTGGGCTACATAATCAGAGAGCTCCTCCATGTCGCTTTTCATGTAGTCCAGGGAGGTACGTCTCAGGTCATTCACACCATGTACAGTGACAGAGTCATATGTGTACCTGTTGTCGAGCAACCTGAGTGCATGCGTTATGTGTCGGATCCTGGCCCCTGACAGGCAGCTGACTGTTACTTTCTCCTTATTCAACCTAGTGAGTGGGACATCAGTGTGCCTCACTATCGAGTCACCTATGACTAGTGTGTTGGGCATGCTGTTTTGCCTTAGGGGCTTTGGTTGAGTGGCACACTACTTAGGAGAGTTATGTGTCTCGTGATTAGTGTTGTGGTGGTGGAGTGTGTTTCTGCCTTGGCGGGCTCTGCTGCCAGGTAGATTTTTATTGAGAGCTTCTGTGCAGTTGGGCGTGTGGTTTGTGTTTGCATGTGAAGGCAGTGCTGGTGTGTGTTCCGGAGGGCTATGTGTTCCATGTGGTGTGGTGCAAGTGTTGACCTTCTCCTCTTGAGCAGCTATTCCTGTCTTGGCTGGATAGTGCGTGGTTTCCAATTTGGATATATAAGTGCATCTCTCGCAAGTCTGAGTGTTGGAAGGTAAGAGGAGAGGGTTGTCGGTGTACATGAGGCAGTTGCTACATTGCCCCAGGATGCCCAAGTTCACCAGGTGAATGGGAGAAAATACAGGGAACTGACCTTTAGACATGCCTGGCAGGGTGGGCATCGATAAATACTAGATCTGTTTCCTTGTAGAACGTTTAGTGCTGGTAGCACTTGTGTGCTACAATAATTGCTACAAGAAGTCTGGTAAAGTGCTAGACTAATAAGCTAGTATAAGTGCAGGAGAGGAGAGAACTAGTAGCTCTAAGGGAAAAATTGAAGAGCAGGCTCTGGCACCGCTCAGAAGCTTTCAAACAGTCCTGGATACAGCAAGTCTGTATCTGGACTAGGCTAGTTACAGGAAACGTGGGAAACAAGAGCAAACTCAGGTTTTTAAACCGGAAAGTTGAGAGAGAGATGGCAAAACTGTCCAAACGGCCAATAAACTACAATTTTTGGGCCAGGAACCACTCCTCTTGTGGTAGATAGGCTACCTAGTGCTTACCACTCCCATTGATAAGCTAGAAGGCTTCCCTCCAACACAGAAAGGCTTGACATCTTACTCTCTGTCAAATAGGGTGCAATCAAAAACTAGCAGAGCGAGGGCAGAAATGCTTGTGCACAGTTCTGAGGGAGAAAAAAAGCTCCTCAGAACTCACCAGTGTATCTATTTATCTGGTTTGTTAACTTGCAGAGTGGGCTGGTGCAGGACCTTTTCCAGCCACAACCCAGAGCCACAAGGATTTTAGACACAAAGTCAAAAAAGGTTTACATGGGTAAAAACACACCAAGTATACAAGTTGTTGTTGTTGTGTCTTTCGGCTTTTCCCGGTTAGGGGTCGCCACAGCGGAGCACCAGTCCACTAATGATTGGTAGTTCATTTTACGTGCCGAGTTACCAGCCCTGACGCACAACCTTCAACGAAGGTACGCCCATTCACGCATGTCTCCACGCAGAAGACACTAGCTGAGAATCGAACCGGACAGCGTCTTACTGTGAGGCAACAACGCTATGGCAGCAGCACCACCACCGCGGGTCACACCAAGTATACAAGTAAGCAAGTAAAATGCAAAGCAGGGCTAAACAACATATAACAAACACCAACAGGGTATGCCACACAGAAATAAATCTAAAATATTTGCAATTAAGGACAAATTATATAAACATTAGTAGGTCAAAGGAATAAGTAAATAACTAGAACCAAACATACAATGCAGATATTGAGTGCTACTGTGTCCAAATAGACCAAAAATGTGGAAGGAGTACAAATTTCCTAGCGAATGTGTAAGGCAGTCACAGAGAAGGTACAGCAGTAAGAGAGATATATCAAGACCAATTAGTATAAAAGTACAGTTTTGTACCTACCATAAATGTAGATGTTCGAAGATCCACATTGCTGCAGTCCTGACACTTGGGTAGTCCGCTGTCCACGGTCGGCCCGAATATCAAAGTATAAGGCTGACGTCGGTCATGGCGCATTTAACTGACGTTAGGACGTCAGGGTACAAATGCGCATGACTGGCGTCATATCCTCAGTCTTTTCTTGCCCCAGATGTCAGAAGACCTTCAAAACAAAGGTCAAAACCAAAAGACAGTAAACAAATAACCAACCACCCTTGCACTAACTATATGTATAATACATATACAATATACACAATATGTACAACCCAACCCACACAACCACCTCCAACTACAGAGGGGAAGGAGGGAGGGTAAATGGGACTGCAGCAATGTGGATCTTCGAACATCTACATTTATGGTAGGTACAAAACTGTACTATGTTCTTCATCTCACATTGCTGCAGTCCTGACACTTGGGTAGAATCCCAAAGCAGAGGTAAGGGAGGATGGCTAACTATAAGGAAGCAGGAGCTGCCAAAATGCCCTGCAAAACCGCAGTGGCAAAACCAGCCCTGGACTTAGAGTAAAGTGGCAGGTGATAATGCTTAGAGAAAGTATGCACAGAACTCCAAGTAGCTGCCTCCAAAATATCCTTGGTTGCCACTCCCCTCAAAAAAGCTGTTGAAGTGGCAGTAGCCCTAGTGGAATGAGGCCTAATCCCAGCTGGAACTTCCTTGCCATGATGGGAATAACAAAAAGCAATGCAAAACCCAATCCACTTAGAAATAGTTTGTTTTGACACAGGCTTGCCCTGAGAACTCAAAGCAAAAGAAACAAACAACTGCTGAGACTGCCTGAACCCTTTAGTTCTGTCCAAATAATAATGCAATTGCCTGTGTACATCCAAAGTGTGCAAAATCTTTTCCCCCTTATTTTGGGGATTTGCATAAAAAGTAGGTAAATGAATAGTCTGGTTTAGAGCCACACTAGAAACCACCTTAGGCATAAAGGAAGGATTAGTACGTAATGATACTCTATCCTTATGGAAAATCAAGAAAGGCTCAACTGCCATAAGGGCCTGTAATTCAGAAACCCGTCTTGCAGAGGTAATGGCCAACAAAAAAGCAGTCTTCCATGATAAATATTTCAACTCAGCAGTAGCTGCAGGCTCAAAAGGTTGTAGAGTGAGTTTCTCCAACACAAAATTGAGATCCTAAGCAGGAGTAGGAGCTCTTCTTGGGGGTCTTATATTCTTTGCCCCTCTAAGAAATTGCTTGAACAAAGGATGAGAAAACAAAGGCGGGTCGCAATCATAGTGAGCTGAAATTGCTGCAGCATGAACTTTAATAGAAGAGAAAGACATACCTTTGTCTAGTAACTCAGTAAGATATTGTAAAGCCACACACAAATTAGGCTCAGAAACATCAAAATCTTTTGCTGCACTCCAAAATAAAAATCTCTTCCATTTATCAGCGTACACTTTCCTGGTACTAGGCCTTCTAGCTTCCAAAATAACATTCAAAACTTGCTGAGGAAGTGGAGGCCCATTATGGTTCAAAACAGAATATGCCAGGCCGTTAGGTGCAGAGAGTGAAGCTTGACATTGAGCAAATGGCTGTCCACCTGTGACAACAGGTGTGGAATCGAAGGCAAAGGCCATGGAGGCTTCCGTACTAGACTTCTTAGTAATGGGTACCAGTGCTGTCGAGGCCAATCTGGAGCTATTAAAATCATCCTTGGCTTGTCCTGTCTGACCTTCAGAAGTACCTTTGGGAGGAGAGGCAGAGGTGGAAAGGCATACACATGAAGATTGCTCCAATTGAAAGAAAGAAAGAGCATCCACTCTCCAAGCTGTGGGATGAAACCTTTTTGTGCAAAACTTTGGCAGCTGATGGTTCAGTGGAGAAGCGAACAGATCTATGTCTGGAGTTCCCCATGACACTGTCAATTCCTGAAATACATGAGGATCCAATTTCCACTCGTGGGGATCCATAATCCGTCTGCTCAACACATCTGCTAAGGAGTTCTGTGCTCCTGGCAGAAACCTTGCCTGAAGATTGAGCTGTAAACTGAGAGCAGTCTCCCACAAAATCATTGCTTGCCTGCATAGAGGATAAGAATGCGTTCCCCCTTGCTTGTTGATGTACCACATGACAGTTGTGTTGTCTGTTAGAATCAACACCTGTCCCGGAAGAAGGAATTCCTTGAAAGCTATTAATGCAAACTGGACTGCTAACATCTCCTTCATGTTGATATGTAGATGTTGTAGTCTGACAGGCCACTTGTTTTGTATCCACTTTCCATTTAGATGAGCTCCCAAGCTTTGTCTGAGGCATCTGTCGTTAAAATCTGACTCGCCTCTGGCCGGGTCACAGAGAGTCCCTTGTTTAGGTGACATTCCTGAGCCCACCACAAGAATTCCTTCTGAATGCAAGGTATTATTTGAATGACAGTGTCCAGATCCTGGCAGTGCTGTGTCCATACATTTTTGAGATACCATTGTAGCTTCCTCATATGCAGTTTGGCATTGGGAAGCACCAGAATACAAGATGCCATGAACCCTAAGGCTTGAAGGACTGTCCTTGCAGTCAGCCCGGACTGATGAGATAGTTGATGGAAGTAAAGGGATAGACTCTTTTGTTTGTCCGGGGTTAAAAAGGCCATCTGGGCTGCTGTATTCAGTCTCACACCCAGAAAGCACATGTCTTGAGAGGGTACTAGACTGGACTTTATTTCGTTCACAGAATACCCTAGGCATCTTAGCACTGCTATCACATATTCCAAATGATGAAGAAGCATTTCCCTTCCTTGAGCCAGAATTAGGCAGTCGTCCAAATAAGGATAGATCTGTATTCCTTTTAGTCTGAAGAAAGCTATCACTGGAGCCAGAACTTTCGTGAACACTCTGGGCGCAGTAGATAAGCCAAAGGGCAATGCAGAGAACTGATAGTGAGAAGTCCCAGCTCGAAAACGCAGATACTTTCTGCAACTGAGTCTGATAGGAACATGAAGGTAAGCCTCCTTGAGATCTAAAGTTACCATCCAATGATCTTTGCCCAGCAGAGGTAAAAGCTGCTGCAACGTCAACATTTTGAACTTGGGAATGTCCAGATAAGTGTTGAGGATAGATAAATCCAAAATTGGTCTCCACGTGTTCCCCTTCTTTGGTACTAGGAACAGGCGAGAATAAAATCCTAGGCCCACTTCTGGCAGAGGGACCGGTTGTATGGCCCCTAGTTGGAGCAATAGAGAAACTTGTTTGTGAGCCTCTAGCCTTTGTTGAGGAGGAACGTCTGGCATGCCTTTGAAAGGAGGCAAGGTATGGAAATAAAACCTGTAGCCGTGGTGTATGATATCCAATACCCATCTGTCCTGGGTAATTAAACTCCAATTTTCTCTGAAAAGCGCCAACCTTCCTCCCAAAGGTGCTGCCAGATGAGCAGGCTCTGGCAGCTGAAAAGGTAGGTCATTGGGTCTGCTTACGAAAGGGCTGACCCCTGCCCTCACCTGAAGCCTGTGCAGGAGAACTCCCTGTCCTAGGCCTGAAAGAGCCCTGAGCTCTGCCCTTACCACGTCTAGATCTACCCCTAGAATGGGGATCATAAGAAGGATACGTCCACCCCTTAGTAGGCCAATTTCTACTAAACTTTGGAGGCTGGACCTGCAAAAAATCTTTAACAGTCTGCATAGACTTAGCCTTGTCTTCCATTTTCTTCAAGACTGTCTCAACAGGAGGACCAAACAACACGTCAGATTGTAAAGGAGCATCTAAAATCCTTGTTTTAATATGTTCAGACAAATTCTGATCCCTCAGCCAGGCGTGCCTGCGAAGAACAGTCCCAGTGGCAGCCACCCGAGACGAGGCCTGTACAGCATCAAAACCACATTGCAAAGAATGCTTACCCACCTGTTCAGAAACATGCACTAAATCTTGCAACTCTTTACAATCAATACCCACTGCCAGAGCATCAACCTTAGACTTCAATTGTGAAAGGAGATAGTTTTGGTATTTCAACATGTGAAACTGGCAATTCAGAGCCCTCATAGCAAGAGTGGAAGAAGTATAAACTTTCTTTCCCCATCTATCCAAGGCCCTAGCCTCCTTGTCAGTAGGAACCGGATTCTTAACAACAGAAGCCTTAACACCCTTAGGCCCCTGGCTAATGGTTTCTGGGTCTGCCCTAGGACTCTTAAAAAGATACTTATGAACTTCAGGCACCCTGTAATACCTATCCGGTTTAACAGGAGCAGGAGGCAAAGAATCAGGATTAAGAGAAGCCTCAGTAAAAACATCTTCTACTACATCCAAAACAGGAGGTATAGCCAAAGGCCTATGCTGGGGTAAAAACAGAAATTCCCTAAGCCGTTTCCTGGAATCAGAGAAGTCCTGACCCTCCCACTTAAAATGTTCCCTCATGGAATGAAGAGTTTCTGAAAAAGAAAAATCCTCAGGAGGAGTAGCAGAAGGAGTAGAATCATCCACATTAGAATCAGAATAAGGAGAATACTCCTGCAAGTCTTCAGCCGAAGACTCTGAAACATCTGAAGCTTGCTCAAAACCCCCCAGCTCAGGCTCCACCCTAGGTCTCTTAACAGGAGGGGGCATAGAACCCCTAATCAAAGTAATTAAATCTTCTGCCATTTTAAGCATATGCTTCTTGGGCATAGTACCTGAAGAGCTAGGGGTAATACCAACTGAAGCTAAACCTGGTCTGCCCCTGGGAGAAGCCTTAGTAACAGAAGGAGAGGGCCTAACTACCTTAGGAAGGGAGGGGAGTATAGTAACCTGAGAAGCCCCCTCGGCCTGACTTGCCTCCTGAGAGGCCACATCTTGCAATAATAAAGTTTCACTCTGTGAACATAAAGAAATCTCCGGTGGAGCCACCGGCTCCACCGACACCTCCAAAGAACCGGCGTCCGGTACAGACGGTTCTTCTAGCCGAGGCTTAACTGTCTTGTCCTTGCGCTTCTTCGAGGAAGCGGGCGTCGGAGCATCCGACGGCATTTTATAATTGCACCGCTTCCCAAAGACTAATCTAGCACAATCCAACCTTCTCTTTATATTGCGTTTATTAAATCTAGCACAAGAGCGACAGCCAACAACGTCGTGCTCAGGCCCTAAGCAAGGAATACACAAAGTATGATAATCTCTATGCGGTATCTGTTTCCCACAAGAAACGCAATTATTAACTTTTTCTGACATCCGGTAAATGACTGAGGCAAGAAAAAACAAAAATATTCCCCAACGGGGTACTTAGCCAACTTTGAACTCAGTCTGAAACTTCTAAATAGAAAAATCTCAGAACGCCAACCGGCACTTGCAATGCTGCTTCTGCATCGGACCATGCGGCAAAAAAGACTGAGGATATGACGCCGGACATGCGCATTTGTACCCTGACGTCCTGACGTCAGTTAAATGCGCCATGACCGACGTCAGCCTTATACTTTGATATTCGGGCCGACCGTGGACAGCGGACTACCCAAGTGTCAGGACTGCAGCAATGTGAGATGAAGAACATCTTAATGAATTTCTAAAGTAGATTTTAACTTGTTACAATTTTGTGATTTCATTTTATTGTTTCTTAAATACCTGTAGAGATTTTGTTGCAGTACTGCCCATAAGTAGGCTGCACCATGCAGTGGGAATATATATATTGATTTTTTACACAGGCTCTTAATAAGAATGGAGGTTGATTCTCATTAGAGAAGCTGTCAATTTTTCTTACCAAGTAGGATATTCAGTTCTCAATATGGACAGAATGTCCAACTCGGTCGAATTATATGTCATTTAAGAGTTTGTAACCAAGTCCAGATAAATAATATTCCACAGTCCACCAGCTGTATGATGAAAAAAAAAGTCTGTATGAATGTTCTAAATAAGAATAAAGACACACAAAAGCTATTATTCCTTTTAGCAAATGAATGCTGAGTACATTCAGGAACCAAAGTTGTAGCTAAGAAGTCATTTTTATAACATTTAAAGATTAAAATGAGATCTCCCCTAACTAAGCTGAAACCTAAAGAATGATAGCTGTTTGAAGTGATTCCTGTAGTTAATGTGCTTGACTTTTAATATCTGTTTGATTTTCAGAGCCATTTCTAACAACCTTATCTCTGACAAGACTACACAGACAGAAAGAAGCACATTGTTTTATACTGTGTACACGAACCTCTCTCCTCCCTACTAGATATACATTGTAAAACAATCAACAGTAGTAGTAGTACTGGTACATCTAGGAACACGTACCACTAAAGCTCTTTTCTACACTTTTGCTACAAAACCAGACTTCAAAGATCTCTGAAAAAGGTCAACTATAGACTTTAAGTATACTGCTAAATGACTTAAAAAAAAAAATAATAAATTAGCCCATCAAATTCCATACAGAATTACCTTCAAAGCATTAAAAATATCAACAAAGGCATACATGCATTTATCTTGTTCTCTAAAAATTCTGTCAAGCCTCGTAGGTGACTTATCAACTAACCCAGTAATCTTATTAGCAAAAGTCTTCAAAGTTCTCATATGTAGTAATAGTGGTGCTGTGTACTTTGAGATTACAACTAATATTTTCAGCCTTCCAATAATGTCCAAGATATTTAAAGTATCTTATAGTTGCTTCTTTTAATATAGGTTTACATTTTAGTAACATTTTGTTGTGCTCCTTGGGGAATTTTTAAAATAACCCCCACAAAAATGTTTATTTTTAAGTCTCAACTGTACCAGCTTTTTCAACCACCAGAGATTTCCTCCTTTGTTTTCTGCGTATTCAATGGGGACATGTTCTTCAATAATATGATGAATATCTCCCATCTGCTCTAAACACCAATTCTGCCTTCCATATCAATTTATCACCTTCCTGTCTAATTCAACAGTGATAACATCAAAGTCAGACTTTTAGAATTTTCTTAATAATGCTGTAGGTTGTTTTGCCGTGAATGTTTATGCCATTACAACACACTAGTGGTCAAAGATCCCCAGATATAGTACAATAGCACAATTAAGCCTTGTAGTTTATCATTTAGCCAGACTACATCAGAAATGTTACACTGACTTGAGTCCTGCATTATGTGAGCATAATTATGATGTGTGGGCACAAGGAAATTTATAAACAAACAAAGCAAACACAGTTCAGTGCTTCTCAAAACTGCAGCAAAGCAAACACTTTCAATAGTAATGTCAGCTTAAGAAGAGCGATTTTACATTCCCTCCTACCTTTGAATTGGCGCGAAAGCCCTCAGCAATCAAAACAAACGAGTCCATGGCAGCATCTTTAAGTCGAGTGAGGAAACAAAAAATAAATAAATAATAATAATAATAAAAAAAAAAAGAAAAGAAAAAAAAAAGAAAACTGATCATATCCTTATAAGGAGAAGAGGGTTGACAGAGAAATAAAATGTATAGAAATATATGAAAAGAACACAGTTCAGCACTTCTCATAGGTTCATAGGAGGTTACTAGGCTAGTGGCCATAGAGCCTTTACAAGCCTAGCCATGTTAATCCCAAGTAGTCTCATTTTGTTCTTTTTGAGTAGTTCGCAGAATTAATTTATGAACAGAGCAGGTCTGTGATCAACACCGACTACCCCTGTCCATGAGGGACACAGGTGCCACACCCCAGGGGTGAATTTGCAGTCTCCCATCCAATTATCTAGGTTGCGTTTGAATAGGTTCAGTAAGAAGCTGTTTTACCTGAATAGGAAGTCTATTCTAGAGAAGCGTCAGTCTCTGGGAGACATATTTGTCTCTTCAGCGTGTTCTGTTAATGTCACAAGCTAGGTGGAGATCCCTAAAGCGAGTGACTCTTGTGCCATCTGACTTGCGGATGTGCAGCATTTCCATTAGGGCAGTGACTGAGACTGCCCTGTAGGCCAAGCATAAGTTGCCTCTCAGCAGCCTATAAGATACAGAGTAAAGTTAGGGGGCTTTCAGCCTGTTCATATAGAGCATTGTTTGGAGTCCCTGTCCCCTCTCAGTGATAAACCTCTGAGGTCTCTCCGGCTGCTGCAGGTGTCTGGTGAGGTACATGCAAAAGAGTGCGTTATACTATATTAGTGGTCTGATGAGAGTAAAGTACAACGAAAGTCTAACATCCCTTGACATGGATGCTATGCTCTTGCTTATGAGGTGCACCACGTAGAAGGCTTTCCTTACTACTGTGGAAACTTGGTGGTTGAAGTTCAGATTGCTATCAACCTGTGTTACTATGCCTCATACCACTGGATTGGAATTCAGGGGGGTGCTGTCAATATTGCAATTTGTAGGTAATTCTGTTTTGCCAAAGGGAATAATGCATTTTTTTTGCATTTAGTTTTAGAACATGGCTTTGGCACCAATCATTTGTTTGTGCTAGCCCTTCCTGTAATAAGTTGATATCGTTGGGGGACTCAGTGATTCTCACAGTTTGCACTCATCAGCGAACCTGGTGAGCCAGAGGCAGTCTACTTTGGCCTGGACATCTGAGAAACAAGACACCAAACAGAAAGGGACCCAGCATAGTCTCCTGTGGTACTCCACTGGTGACAGGTCTACTGCTGGAGGTGGAGTCTACAATTTTGACAGTGTGTGTTCTGTCAGTGAGCCAAGTGGCTACCCATCTAGTAATATAACAGTTAACCCCAGCTGGGAGAGTTTCTCAATGATGCCAGAGTGGGGGATTGTGTTGAAAGCACTGGCAAGGTCGACATAGGCTGTGTGTACTGTCTTACCTTCGTCCATGGCTTTGATGACATTTTCAAAAAAGTCTACCAGGTTTAATAACCATGATCTACTCTTAATGAAGCCAAGCTGGGTTGGATCCAACGTTTGGAGGTCGCCTATGTCCTTGCTGTTAAGGTCCATGATAATTCTTTCCATGGCTTTGCAGATGAGCCTGGATAGCCTTAAAGGTCTGTAGTTCCCAGAGTCAGTTGATGGCCCCTATTTGTGCAGGGGAATTACTCTTGCTGTTCTCCATTCTGCAGGAACATAGCCAGTTCTCAAGCTATGATTAAAGAGAATGCCAAGTGGGTCTGCTAGGTTTCGTTTTAGATTTAGTAAACAACTTGGGATATTATTCTGGTCCCATTGAGACCACGTTTTTGGCCTTAGCAGCGAGCACAGAGATGACCTGTTCTCTAAAGATACTAGGCAGAGGGCTGGTGTCAGGTATGTTTTGGAATATGGTAGATGAGGATAGAGGGTGAAGTTTCTGTGGAATCTGTCAGCTTGGAGGTTGACAATATCTTCTGGTGTAGTATGAGGGATCCCCTCTACAACCAGTTTAGCACATAGCTGGGCATTCCCTTTTAAACTTCAGACATAGTTAAAGAATGCCGTATGATTATCCTTAGCTAGGGATACAATTTTAGTTTCGTAATGTGCTTTAGAAGACTTTACGAGATTTCTGATTTTCTTGTTAAGGCCTAGGAGGGAACTCTTCCTCTGCAGGATGATATCCCTCTTGGTTTTGGACAACAGTTTCTTCCTGTTGTTATATAATCTGTTTATAGTTGCAAGTCCCCCACGGTGGCTTGTTTTTATGGGAGGAACTGGTTTTGATCCTTAACAGGCTATAGTTAGCTTTGGTAAAGTTTTGTACAATTTTTGTTGCTGTGAGGGTGCTGGTCTTCAAATGAGACTGATTTGTGGGATGACCTAACCAGGGAGGGCATCACCCATGGGGAAGTACAGTGTCACCCCCCCCCCCCATATTGGTGACTACTATGTCCAGTACATTAGAGCTCCTACTGGGGGTGCAGAGTATCTGTTCCAGAGCATTTGTGTTAAAGTCCAGGAAATTCTGGACAAGCATGTTTTTGCTCGTGTATGTCCCGCAGTCTATGGAAGGATAGCTGAAATCTCCCATGTTGCAGCAAAGCAAACAAGTTCAGTGACATGTTTGCACTTTGTTAGCTGATGGGTTAGGGCTTTTCGTTTAGCAATTTATATGTTAGCGAGTTTAACATGTAGCTCTGGCAGTAGCTTGCAGCCATCTACTCTTCTGTATTGTTAAGCAGTGGTGTTTGCTGCTGTCAAGATGTATAAATCTCAGGACTTAGTTTTCAAAATCATACATTCTGGATCAACCTGAGGAAGAAAAAATGCATCTACAAAATAATTCTTGCAGGTGATGTTGAAGGTACCAGCACTGGTGGTGATTTGAAATTTACAGAATGAAATACCAGCGTTGAATATTGTTCAGCGAGTACCTTGCTGTCTGGCTGAAATTCCTGTTTTTGGAGTCATCAAAGTGGAGGTACCCACCTTCAAAAGATCCCCTGTGGATAACAGATGGGACTTTTTCCTTTTTGCACATATATGACCAAGCAACATGTTGTACACAGGTAGAAAAACTTCACTAGGGAGTCATATTCACCCATCACCAGAAGCACTTATGAATGCAAAGCACAAGCCTGCATAACAAGCAATGTCTGAAAAGGCAGCAGAAGTTGATAGCTATGACTTCATACTTGTATTAGTATTCATGCTATCAGCTGCTGAACATGAACACACAATTATAGCTGTGAGGAGTTGCTTCCCACAGCAACAAAAAAGGGTTAGTTTTATCTATTTAGGATCCTGTGACAACACATACAAAACAGGGACTTTGCAACAAAGTATAGACAGTCCACTAAACATCAACTTCGTATCAAACACTTGCCATTGCACTCCCCAAAAATGGGAAAATATGTGGTGCTTTCCTAAGAAAACCCCAGAAAGATGTAGCTTCTGGTGGAATGATTTACCACTACTTTGTATTCAGAAGGCCAAAGCGATATGGAAGACACCTAACAAAGGTTTAACATATGCCGCCAGTGTTTTACTCTCCTTTTCTTACTGGGGTGCATGAGCTTTTAAACTTGATCAACCCGGGACACAAAACAGAACCCTGACTACTGAGTGCTCAGTCCTTCAAATGAGATGTTAAACCAAGGTCCTATCTATTTAGGTTGGTGGTATCACAGGTAAAATATCCCAACTATCAAAAAGAGTAGAGAAGTTCCTAAATTCCCTAGCCAAATTTCCCATAGTAGTAGGAATACCACCTTGGCTTACTCCTGAAAAGAGGCTATTAGCTTAGTGGGGCCAACCTGGTCAACAAAATGATAAATAAATACCTTCACAGACATTAGGATAAATGAAGAAAAGGATGGCCCTTCTGAAGCAAAAAATTGCTCAACAGAAAGACAGCTGAAGGACAGCATCTGGTGGCAGAAAAGAGTTCATAGGAAATATATGCCAATTAGCAGAGCTAATCATTTCATAGAGACATTTACTAAGACAGACTCTTTGCCTGGAAGGTGACAATCCATCCTACCACCATGTGACTACTGGGAAGTAATGTTATGTATTAACTGGAGCTTTTTCTCCCCGGGCCTCTGCTGAAAATGGACATGTATCCAGTCGGATTATCTCGGTAAACAAATGTAAAAAAAAATAAATAAATAATAAAATGGGTTCAGAGACCGCAAGACTCTTTATAGAACAGGTGTTGGATGCAAAGCCCCTCAAAAAAATGACAAACAGAATTAACTGTTTTTGTACAGATTTCATTGCAACAAAGCTGTCTCTGAACAGAAGTTATTTTTTAGGCAGTTACTTTATAGAGTTCACTAATGAGGTCAGCTTATTAGCACTGTCCAACTTTTACTTGAGGATGCATTCACAAATCTTAACTTCCTGTTTAATAAGAAATAAGACAAAATGGTACATGATGTGCAGAATACATTACACTGTCTAACTCATTACATCCAAGTGATGCCTCCATGTGCATCTGCAGTTACCTCCTACTGACACCTAAAGGCGTTAAATATTAATTCCAAAACCATGCTATGTACATGGTTTTAAAATATTTAATCTTAATGCTTGCACAATGGCAAACTGCATTAATATTTGACCTCTATCTAGTGCAAGTAAATAGATATTAACTATTTTTACGACATTCATTTATATAGACATAATTTTCACATTTTTCTAAATATCTCATCAACCAAGTAACACAGACAGAACTTCTTAGCCTCATACGAAAGCTCTTTGCTTGATGAATAAAATGATGCTAACAGTATGTGTGTAACTTGAGAGGTTGCTGAGATATTGTAAGTTGCTTACAAAATATTACAAATGTAATAGTTACTGTTTACTGTGACTTATAAAATTCAAGTTTAAGACCTAGAACCTAAAGAAGACTACCACTATAAAAATAGTTTGTGCTGAAGACTTTGCAATTTATACTTCTTTCATAAGCCCTGTGGTTCCAGAAATATGAAAAAGAAGTAGTGTCTTACCATAATATTCCATCTGTGTCATCGATCTTCACCAGTCTTTGACAGTCGGTTCGGTTCCGAACCTCGGAAGAGAGATGGCCATTTACTTCAGCTTGTACTTTTCAAACTCTCGAGCCAGGCTCTACCCATAATGATCCTCATAGAGATTACCTCAGATCGAGTTTGCCAAGGAGTGGCAGTCAGACGTGAAAGGTCATGAATACATGATAGTTAGATTAATTGAGGCCATATAGGAGTCCTTAAAGGAAAGCTAGCCAAGGGGTAAATTTGGTCTACTAAAAGTCTCAAGGTGGGGATGTCAAAGACTGGTGAAGGTTGACAACGCAGATGGAATGTTATGGTAAGACATAACTTCTTTATCTGATGTTATCAATCTTCACTCAATCCTTGACAGTGGGACAGAGTCCCCAGCTACTTTAGCCTCTGGAGGTCGCACGGAAGAATATTCCTAAGCACCATAGAGAGCCAAAGGATTCTCGACCTGATCCAATTTATAATGAGGGATAAAGGTATGATGAGAAGACCAAGTGGCTGCTGCACAAATGTCGTCTAAGGAAGCTCTGGCATGACAGACTGCAGAAGTAGATACTGCTCTTGTAGAATGGGCTTGAGCTGTTTTTGGCAGCTGGAGTCCTTTAGAATGATAAATGAATATGATGCAGTCTCTAAGCCACTTGGCCAAGGTAACCTTAGAAACTGGGTTACCTAGAGTGAGAGAGAAAAAAACACCACAAAAAGTTGGTTTGATTAGTCCTGTGAAGATGAAAATGTAGTTTTCTGTGCACATCAAGTAAATGGAGAGCATATTATCCCTTGTTTGAAAAATTTGGGAAAAAGACTGGTAGCTGTAGAGTTCTGATTAATATTAGTCTCAGATACACCTTTGGGCAGAAAGGAAGGATTAGTTCGAAGCACAACTCTATCCTTATGAAAAATTAAGTATGGATGTTCGTACAATAGGGGCTGAAGTTCTGAGACTCTTTTGGCAGAAGTGATAGCCACCAAAAATAATGTTTTCAAGACAGATGTTTTAAGTCGTAAGTTGCTGATGGTTCAAAGGGGTTCCTAGTCAGCGTCTGAAGGACCACAGTTCGATCCCAAGGAGGAAGAGGTTCTTAAAATGGAGGTCTCAGCATTAGAAGACCTTTCAGGAATGCTTTACACAGTTTGTGTGACATCAGAGGGACACCCTCCAGTCCTATATGAAAGTTTGAAATTGCAGCTAGGTGCACTTTAATTGTTGAAGCAGAGGAACCCGACTGATAAAGGGAGGCTAGAAAATCTAATACTTTGTCGATATGACTGGAATAAGGATATATCCCATTATCCAGAGCTGATCTAGCAAATTTCTCCCATTTACTTTGGTATAATATCCTTGTAGACTATTTGTGATGAGTGATATTAATTTGTTGGACAGGTGAGGACAGAGAAGGATGACTGGCAATCATGGGAATTGGAGAAGCCACGCAGTGAGCTTGAGGTTTTGTTGATTCGGATGCACCATGCCCTCTGGGTGAGACAGTAGGTCTGGAACTAGGTCCAGAATCCATGGTTTCCAAATTAAATGAAGCCACAGGAAGGGAATCCAAACTTGTCAAGGCCAGAAGGGAGCAATGAGGATTATTGAATTTTCCAATCTTTTGGCTTTCTTCAGGAACTGTGAAATGAGAGGAATTGGGGGAAAGGCATAAAGCAGACCAGGAGGCCAATCGCAGAGAAGAGCATCTCTGGGCGACTCCCCCTGAGGGGGGATTGGGGCAAAGTAACTTCTGTGCTTGTTGTTTGAGGACAGGCAAAAGGATCGCAGCAAGGTTGGCCCCAGTAGTGAAAATGTTGTTCACCACTGTTGGGTTGAAACACCACTTGTGGAAGCAAGAGAACAGTTCTGCTCAATCTGTCCGCTATCACGTTGGAGCTCCCCGGAATGTGCATTGTTGTGAGAAAGTGGTTGGAAGAAATCACCCATTGCCAAACTCTGAGTGCTTCTTGACACAATGGGTAAGATTTGGTTCTCCCTTCTTTGTTTATGTACCAGACTAATGACATGTTGTCCGTATGAATCGCTACTGTTCCTAGAGGAAGGACATCCTGGAATGCTTGCAATGCTAACAGCATTGCCCTCATCTCTAGTACACTGATGTGCAAGTTGGCCTCCAGTTGGGACCACATGCCTTGGACCGTCCTTCCCAGATAATGCCCCCCCCCCCGTATGGGAAGCAAACGCTTACTGTGTCTTGGGCTGGGGGAGAATGAAAGGATGACCCAGGAGAATAAGTGTAGCCACTATAACAGGTCACGTTTGCAGCAACTGGTAATCAGAAATGGCTGAGGCATTGGTTGGTGTATGAAAGACCATTGGGATGTTAGTAGCCATTGCAATATCCGCATGTGATACCTTGCCAAGGAAACTAGAGTGATTGCTGCTGCCATGAAGCCTAAAGTTTGAAGAACTAATTTTGCTGCAAACTTGTTGTTGCGCAGTAATTGACCGACCTGGGATCTTATACATTGCAACCTTTCTTGAGAGAGAGATGTAATTCCTAAGACAGTGTCTAAGTGAGCTCCAATGAAATCCAGTTCTCGAGTGGGTTGAAGTGTGGACTTTTCAAAGTTTATAGTTATTCCAAGAGATACACAGAGATGTATGGTGTAATCTCTTGCCCGTTCTATTGGACGCCTGGTGGCAGCAGTGAGGAGCCAGTCATCGAGATATGGAAATACTTGAAACCCTTGCAGTCTTCTATGAGCTGCTACCACTGCCACGCATTTGGTAAACACCCTGTGGGCTGTGGTGAGTCCAAAGGGCAGTACTCTGAATTGGAAATGGCTGGCTCCCAGCCAGAAGCGCAAAAACTTGCTGGAGCTCTTCCATTTTTATGTAGTAATAAGCATCTTGGAGGTCAACACAGCACATCCACTCATCTTTTTCCAGGAATGGAAGTATCGATTGAACTATGACCATCCGGAATTTGGTTTGTTAAACTGCCTTGTTGAACTGGTTGAGATCCAAGATGGGTCTCCAGCCCCATTTTCTTCTTGGTCACTAAAAGGAATAGAGTAAAATCCGGATCCTTTCTGGTCTGGTGGGACTTTTTAGATGACTCTTTTGCTTAGTAGTTTTTGAATTTCTAGAACTGCTGCTTCCCTGAGACTGAGTGGTATGTCTGGGAGTTTTTTTGGGGGTTTTGGAGGTTGTGATAGAGGAATCTGGTAACTTCTGGATATAATGCCCTTTATCCATTTGTCCATTGTTAACATTTGCCAGGCAGATTGGTGCACAGAACGCCATCCCCCGACTACCTCCAGAGGCAGGCAATCAGGCACCCATTCAGGGGTGATGGCAGGAAGTGCCAGAGAGGGTCTTTCTGGATCCCTGGTTCTGTGGAGCATTTCGACCTCTAGGGTGAGTTCTTCAAGAGGTCTTTGCCTCGTGAATCCTGGAAAGGCTCTTTGGATTTTTTTAAATCATAGTCTCCCACTCTTCTAGGTCTCTGAGAAGTGGAGAAACATATGCCAATGGCAGAAAGGGTCTTCCTGCCCTATTCACATCTGGCTAGGGTATCTTTCACCTTGGGACCAAACAGGGAAGATCCTTCAAATGAAGTGTTGACGAATGATGCTTTAAATGGCTCCACAAAGTCGTACAAGCACATCCAGAGATGCCTTCTAATGGCTATGCCTGAACCAGCTGCCCTAGTCATCCCTTTAGCTGCATGGGCAACAAGCCTCATGGATGAGTTAGAAATTGCTTCTAGGGTTGCAAGCTGAGAAGTAACTTTATCTCGTACCCCTTCAGCCACTGCTCCTTCAAGGGTATCCGAAAGCTCCTTGATCAGATCCCTCTGTAGTCTTGTAAAGTGCTCCATATAATTCAAGGACCTTAGACTAAAGGTCGATGAAGCATAAACATGCTTCTCAAATCTACCTAAAGTCCTAGAGACCTAGACTCCTTGTTAGGAGGATGAATAGGAGGACTTTCCTCAGCAACTTCCTTTCTGGCGGCTGCCACTACCACCATGGTGTCAACGGGAATTCTTTTGGCCCAATGCGGTTCCTCCTTAGGGGCTGATAACACTCGATCAGGTCTCTTAGTGATTGGCTCTATGGCAACGGGCATCTTCCACGCCTACTGAGAGATCAGTTTAATGAGATAATCAATGGGCAGAGAGATCCAAGAAGTAGAGAAGTAGAGGGTTGGGCACGAAAAGCCTCCAGGTATGCTGATTCCTCTGAGGAAGGTTGGAAGGATGACCAGCCACCCCACTGTTTCAGGAGTTCTAGGATGTCCCCAAAGGAAACATCATCGGGGTGACCTGGCTGAACCTTTCCCTTCATCAAAATCAGTATCTTCAGTGAAAGACTCTTCCGGGAAGTCTAAGTGCTTCCTCTTGCACTTTCTTTTTGCAGGGACTTCCTCGGGGGGGGGGGGGTCGGGGGTCCAGGAAGTATCATAAGAGGAGACTACTAAGGTAGGTGTTACCTGAGACTTTTGTGCCCTCTCTGTCCTGGGGATGAGACTGATGGTAGCTCAGGATGAAGTGATACAGAAATATGTCCCGCCAGGGACAGCAAGGACTGTGAATCTCCAATAGACAATGCCTTCTCCATAATCCAGAAGGCTGCCCACCCCCCACCCCCGTAGAGGGATGGGAGCCCAGAACTGAAATAGACTCCTTCGGAACTGGGGTCACACCCTGCACCGAGGAGGCAGGCCCCAGAACAGAAGCCTGGGTTGACACTACAAAAGCCATGCATCGAGAAACATGGAAGGTTCCGAAGGAGTCGAAAAGGTACCATGTATCTCGGACCTAACAAGATTCTCAATCCCAGGAGGTCTCCAGTGTCGAAAGCTTGTAGGTACTCAAGGCGGTTCTCGGAACTGGAGACGAAGATGCTACCGGAACAGAGACAGTCTGAGCTGGGAGAGTCGGGATCAAGGGCTCCAAAGGCTTAGCAAGAGTTGGAGGAGGAGGGTATGAGGATGTCATAGGATGAACGCTTCTGACGCCAGTGTGACTTGGAATCAAGGGTAATCCCCTCACCACCAGCAGGTGATCCACCAGTCTCATGATGTCTGTTTCTACGAGACTCTTAGTAGACCGAACAGATGTAGTGGAAGGAGATTTAGGAGGTCTCACTTCCACAAAAGGAGCATCTTTAAAAGGGTCCACAGATGGGGAATATAACATTCTTGAAGGTGGAGGCAGCCCTAACAGCTTTAGTACCGATGCCTCAGTAGGTGCCGAAGAACAAGCTGTTGGCATGGAAGCCAATTTGGAAGTCATTCCAGTCAGATTCTCTGGTGATGATGAACTCTTCTGTACCTTAGAAATTTTTGGTATTTTCCTTGATGGTTCCGAGGACCTTGGAAGAGAGGAAGGCCTTTTCTTTGAAGCAGCTGAAGAAGAAGATAAAGTGCTAGCTTCAGTCCTGGACTCAGAAATGGCCTCGTCAAATCTGGATTTAATGAATCCTTTCAAAATTAGTTTGTTCTTTCTGTTAGGGTACAGGTTGAAAACCCATGACAAATTGCACAGTTTTCCTGTAAATGTATTTTTCCAAGGCAGTACACACACAGGGTATGCTCATCTGAGTTGGGCATTTTGCCTTCACGTTTTTTTTACACCTTTTAAACCCAGAGGTGCCTTTAGTGGGTTTAGAAGGAGAAAGGCTTTCCTGTTGTTCGGCCATAACAACCATAAGAAATTGTCAGTAAACACATTGCAGAGGATAGTGACAGAAAAATAACAGAAGAAAGTCCCCCACCTTTTTTTTTGGTTAGAAAATACCAACAATGGTATGAGAGAATACCGTAAAAATGGGAAAGAGAGGAAAGAGTACAAAGGATGGTACTGGATAGTCTACCAACAGTAGAAGACAAAAAAGGGAGAAATTAGCTGCGATAAGAGAGGGGATGAATGGGTATAAGTATAAAGAATTATAAAGGGTTATAAGAGAAAGAAGTGTATAAATTAGACAATACTCTCCGAAAAATTACACCAAGGCTCTAGAGAAGGAATAAATGTGTCTGGTCTGCAAAGCAAGAAACAAGATCTGAGGTAATCTCTGTGAAGAGCATTATGGGTAGAGCCTGGCTTGCGAGTTTGTACAGAGCGAGCTTAAGTAAATGGCTTTCTCGGTTCCTAGGTTCTGAACTGAACCTACTGCCAAGGAATGAGTGAAGACTGACATCATCAGATCATTTGTTTGAAATGTGAGGACATAATTTCATTCTGTCAAAAGGCTTAGGCTCCGCCCATTGGAAGTTACAGTGCAAACTTCCAGAGCTCCATTGGAGTGAATGAGTTAAGTGCCTTCAGTCTTTACAAGCAAAGTAAAATTTGAATAATGTACATCCCTTTATGCCATACATTACTTAGTACCAACTTTTTTAACATTAGTTAGAAAATTTCCCACACAAATGCCTCCTTATGAAATACCTGAATGCTATATGGAAAAATTTAATTTGGCTGACTATGAAAGAATGAATTTATATATATAGTAAACATTTTATAAAGCAGAATATGTTGTGATTTACTAGTCACACTTTGAGACATCTAGGTCTTTAGCACATCAGGAAATCACATTACAACAGCTGATATATATCACAGAGAAACAAGTTAAAGAAACAACTACATATGCTTAACAGCAAAGCAAACTATAGAAGAGAGCCTGCTACAAAGTACTACAGCTGTGCAAGTAAACTATGAAGTAGATCTTCAAATGATTACTGTTGGAGTAGCCAAATTGGGAAAATAATGTCTGAAAATCTTACAGATTCCTTGGATCAGATTGCCCCTTTCATCACACTTTTTGATCACCTCTGGAACACAGACTCCAAACACCAAATCTCTATACAAAGGTGAATTAAAACTTCACTTTTATCATCTGCGAGGTCCTGAGACTGCAGCTGTGGCCTATAGCCCTGGAAGGAGCATCAACAGTCATGCACACGCTATAAACAATGAGTATTGACCTGTGCTATATAGAAAACTAAATATAAAGATTTTTCCTCACAATAAGAAACTACAGATAAAACATTTCTCATACTTTTACAATTAGAGCAAACATTAACACATCTGCCTGACCATTCAAAATTCTGAAAATCAAAGTTGCAGAAGTATATATTCTTTCTCCATGCTTATTAATAATTTTCCCATTCTCAGCTGCAATATAAAACCTGTCATTTGAACAACTGATATACATTAAGGTACAGAAACTGAATGGTTAGAAATTTAACTTTTTTCATACTAATGAAATCAAAGCTCTATCTTGCTAAATTTGTCTTACTGGCTTTTATTTAGTATTTGTGAAGTGTAGCTTGGATTTGCTTATATTCATGGTCAACTATTCTAATACTCACATACTACAGTTCAAGATGTTATGCCTAAAATTTTCGTTTATCATAAACGAAACCTGCCAGCTTATCCTGAGTAGGTCGTGGCCCTTTCATAATGAGAAAGCAAATTTCCTAAAATAGTTTTACCTTGCCAGTTCATCAGTGCTTTTACAACCCAATAGTATGGCTTCCTGAGACAGGTCACACATTGTGTGATTCAAAGTATTGGTCAGATGCATTGCATGATGAATTGAGGTGTCATGAAACTCAACATCTATGGCATTATCTTCTTCATCACTGTAACATCGAACAATGCCAATAGAGTTCCACACCTGTAAAGGGAAAGGAAATGTAATTTTAATAAAACCACTTCTCACCTGCACCAGTGAAAACAGTCTGCTGATACTTTATCTCCTTGAAAAGAGTAAAGTGGATGCAAAAAATGCACCCACAAATGTACGAAACTACAGTAAAGTTAAAATAATAATTTAGAAATAAAATACAGTTGTATTAGGAACTTAGCATAATCATAGATGTTTAAATATGTTTACTGTTGCAATAACAACCCCTCTTGGGACTTCTGTTCACAGAATGCCCAATGGCCAGCTTGCTCCAACTCTTAAAAGATCTCCTGCCAAAATTATTTTTTTTAGCATATAGGAGAAACAGGAAATTGTCTGATATACAGTGTCCAATAAAAATTCTCCCCTTCCCACTTCTTTACCCATTTCTTGCAATTTTGATCAGAAAGTATTTGTAACCCATGGCGGTTTGTCTTGTGGAAACCACAAGATTTGTAACGTGATTAATAATTTTACCATGCAAATTAAAGGTAAAAATCTTTTCCAATGGTAGATTTGACTGCAACTCAGTATAAGCAGATGATATGGTAAGCTGCATTTGTTTTGAAAGTTAATTGTTCACAGGATAGTCTAAAAAGAAAATTAGTAGCTTATATCATAGGTTGCAATTGTTTTGACAGTTACTGGTACATGAAGCAACTAAAAGACTTAAGGTTCATAAACTGGAACACACAGAACATTAGGAAATGAGGTTACCATAATACAGTCTATGCTCGTTGCATTCAATACCACAAGGGTAAAAGAAATGGTTCATTAGTAAGTGTTCTTACTGCTCCAGTTTTGTACAAAGTGGGGAATATTAGTACTGTCATATGCTTAAAATTTTAGTTGATTTTAAAACACAAGATATTTATCAACCTACACCAGTGGCATGCAGAGATAACACTTTTACTATGACCCAGGTAACCTAAGTTTGACTAGTGGCCCAGGAGTCTGACAGCTCTGGTAGGAGAATGGGCATGCCCATCCAAAGGAGAAAGGAATAGTGGTCTCACCCGGCTTCAGCTCCTCTTACACAGCCCTGCTGGAGAGTAGAACCTCACCAGGCAGTGAGAGGCCAGGCTGAGAGGATGTTGGCATGGCCACTCAAACCAGTAATGGTAGCCCCTGCTAGTGTACATGGGGGAGCACAAATGCATGGAGTGAGGAGTCTGTTATAGTGAGGCAAGTGCACTTCTCACCACCAGGAGTGGGACGTTAGGTTTACAAGAAAGGAAAATGCTGTCACTGCCAGAATGCTGCCAACAGCATTCGTACGGTTGCCTGGATGATGGACCCCTTAGACATTTTGATGGGCAGCAGGCACAGACAGTGGCCGAAATGATACAATACAAAAAAAAAATAAGAAAGGCTTCCTTGTGGATGTAAATTAGATAAATGTATTGCAAAAAAAGTAAGAATACCATATTTACAGTTTTACTGTGTTTATTAAAGTGCTTCACTGATCGGTATTTTTAAGAGTTAATTCTCTGTCTCCACTTGATTAACTGAATAAAAAAGTACAGTTATGTAAGATGAACTTACCATAACAGTAGAGGTTTGAATGATCACTGCTGCAGTTGCCTAAGCTACATGGGTTATATTCAACCAAGGATACAACAGCCAGCCAGCTTCCAAAGCTTCAGGGCACCTTCCATGAGCCCAAATTGTCAAGCAACTTGAGCAGAGCCGACTAAAAGGCAAGTCTGGGCTACAAGCTCATCTGAGCTTTCCTGCAGGAAAACAGAGTGAGGCTGAGCCAGAGTCCTGAAAGAAGAATCCTTGGAACAAAAAATAAATGTCCACACCCTGGCATAAGAAACCAATTCAAACATCTACTGTTATGGCAAGTCCAACTTGCACAATGCATCACATTCGTAATATTGATCACTGTTGCAGTAGTCTCAGCTATATGGGTAGATTAACATAGCTATCTATATCTGGGAAGGGGAAGACGAATCCAGGAGGCCCTGGAGAACAGTCTTAGCAAAGATTTGTGTGGAAGAAGACAAGGAATCAAGCTTATAGTCTTAGAGAATGAATTAGGTTTATAGTGCTTTGTAAAAGTATATACAGAGAACATAATAGTATCTTCTAGAACAATTGCTGAATCCAACCTTTTCCAAAAAGCTACAGATGAAGGCAATACCCTGGCAGAATGGGCCTTGACCTTGCCTGTAATAGTTTTATTATGGTCAGTGTAACAAAAGGTAATAGCCTTAGACAGCCATTTGGAAATAATCTGTTTTGACACAGGTGGCCTCTTCATACCTTTGCAAGAAATGAACAACTGATCCAAAGATATGAAAATAGAAGTTATGTCCTTACCATAACGTTCCATGTGGAGTGTTCATCTCGCCTTTGTTCTTACACCTGGGTTCGGAGCCGATCCTCGGCTCCGTGTCGGCCGCATGCTCTGCATCGAGAAGAAGCTCGAGACAACCTAATACCCACAATCCCCCTCTGCCTTTACCTCAGATCTAGTTTGCAAGCAAACCAGCAGTCAGAGAGAGAACACACTCATGCCAATTTTTTACATAGACAGAAAACATTTATATCTATATATATATTTACATATATACGCACCTGTACATAATATATACAACAACTGCCAATGCAGATGCCAAATAACCCAGACCAGGCACCAAACTGAACGTTCTTCCTGAGGGTGGGAGTGTGGGAATGTAAGAACAAAGGCGAGATGAACACTCCACATGGAACGTTATGGTAAGGACATAACTTCTATATGTGAGAGTGTTCGATCTCGCCATTTGTTCTTACACCTGGGTAGCGTCCCTAGCTCCATGTTCCTAAGGAACTCACGGGAGGATGTTCTTGAGCACAGTGGAACCAAAGGTTGCCCTGTCCCTAGAAACCTTGTCTACCTTGTAATGAGAAATGAATGTATGTGGTTTAGACCAAGTAGCAGCTGCGCAAATAGCGTCTAATGGTAGGCGAGCTGCATGAGCCAGGGATGTAGACACTGATCTTGTGGAATGTCCTTTGGGTTTGACAGATAATGGTTGATTTGAAGAATCATAAACATAGGTAATACAGTCAGTTAACCATTTGGAAAGAGTTCTTTTAGTAACCGCTACACCTTTCCTGCTATCAGCATAGGCTACAAAAAGTTGATCAGATTTCCTGTGATCCTTTGTTCTATCCAAGTAAAATCTGAGTTGTCTGTGGACGTCCAACTTGTGCAACATATACTCCATCTTATTGGAGTGATTTTTGAAAAAGGTGGGTAATTCAATGGATTGATTAATATTATTAATAGAGCAAACTTTGGGGAGAAAGGATGGATTAGTGCGAAGAGATACTCTGTCAGAGTGAAAGATTAAATAAGGGTGTTTAATGGAGAGAGCCTGAAGCTCAGATACTCGCCTAGCAGATGTAATGGCTACCAAGAAGAGGGTCTTCCATGACAAAAACTTCAATGGACAAGAGGAGGCTGGTTCAAAAGGGGGTAACATCAATTTAGATAATAAGAGGTTTAGATTCCAAGGGGACGTAGGAGATCTAACCGGTGGTCTAATATGAAAAGACCCTTTTAAAAAGGCCTTACAAAGTCTGTGGGCCATAACAGGAGCCCCACATTCTTCCACATGAAAGTTGGAGATGGCAGCCAATTGCACTCTTAAAGTGGCAGGAGAAGCTCCTTGATGGAACAATTCTGTTAAAAACAACAAGATTTTGTTTAAAGGAGCTATGACAGGGTCCAATTGCTGCGTGTTTGCCCAGAATACAAAACGCTTCCACTTACTAGTGTAGGTCTTTGTAGTGGAAGCTTTATGAGAAGCCACTAATATATCCTGGACTGCAGGTGAAAGAAGATCAGACCTGGCTAAGTAGGGAAGCGGAGCAGCCAAGCTGCTAGATGGAGAGACAGAAGCGAGGGGTGGGGAGCCCCTGACGAGCGAGTCAGTAGATCTGGTTCTGGGTCCAGCATCCAGGGTCCCCGAATGCGGTATGTCAGAAGAAAGGGGAACCAAATTTGACGAGGCCAGAATGGGGCAATGAGGATGATCGTCCTTTGCAGGTTGCTGGCTTTCTGCAGATACTTCGCAATCAGGGGAAAAGGAGGAAAAACATACAGGAGACCAGGGGGCCAATCGTGAACTAGTGCGTCCCTGGGGACTTCCCCTGGAGGGGGTAATAGGGCAAAGTAGCTCCTGCACTTGGCGTTCATTGGAGACGCAAAAAGATCGCAGGAAGGCTGGCCCCACTTGCGAAAAATCTTCTTCGCAACTGACTGTTTTAGGGACCACTCGTGTGGCAACAAGATTGCCCTGCTCAGCCTGTCGGCTATGACGTTGGATGACCCCGGGATGTGCGTTGCTATCAGAAAGCGACCCGTGGACTCTGCCCATTGCCAGATTCTCATGGCCTCTCTGCACAACTGATAGGACTTGGTTCCCCCTTGCTTGTTTATGTACCAGACTACAGACATGTTGTCAGTCTGAACTGCAATAGTCCCTAGAGGAAGAAGGGGAGCAAAGTGCTGCAACGCTAGAAACACTGCCCTCAACTCTAGAACATTGATGTGCAGATTGTACTCTAAATTGGTCCATTCGCCTTGGACTGTCTGTCCCTGAAAGATGCCCCCCCACCCTATCAGGGAAGCGTCCGTGGTCACCGTAGCTGTCGGTGTGGGTAGCACAAATGGTCTTCCCCTGGAAAGGTTGCAAGTCTGAAGCCACCAGACTAGGTGTGATTTGCATGTGTTTGTGATTAGAATTTCGTGTGTCAGAGGTAGCTGTTGGAACGACCATTGTGCAAACAGTAGCCATTGCAGGACTCTCATGTGCAGTCTTCCCAATGGTATGGCAATGAGGGAAGCTGCCATGAGGCCCAAAACCTTTAGCACCAGTTTTGCTGGGGATTTTCTGGATGACAGAAGAAGAGATATGTGGGTTTGTAATGAAGCTATCCTTTCTGGAGGAAGTCTTAGAATTAAATGATGCGTATCCAATTCCGCTCCTATGAATAAGATACGCTGTGATGGCTGTAGTAAAGATTTTTCAAAATTTACGGAAATTCCGAGGTGAACACAGATTTGTAGAGTGTAATCCCTGGCCTGTATCAGTTGACGCTGGGTGGTGGCAGAAAGGAGCCAGTCGTCCAGATACGGAAACACCTGGAATCCTAGGCGTCTCAGGTGAGACGCTACCACTGCCATGCATTTAGTGAAAACCCTGGGGGCTGAGGTCAGACCAAAGGGCAGGGCCCGAAACTGAAAGTGACTGGCTCCCAGCCGGAAGCGCAAATGATCTCTGGATGCCCTGGCCATTTTGATGTGGTAGTATGCGTCCTTCAGATCTATTGAGCACATCCAGTCGTCCTTCTGTAAGAATGGAAGGATCGATTGAAGTGTGACCATTCGGAACTTTTCTTTCTTGACGAAGGTATTGAGGTTGCTTAGGTCCAGAATGGGCCTCCAGTCCCCTGTCTTCTTTGGAACTAAAAAGAACCTTGAGTAAGTTCCGAATCCTCTTTGGTCCGCTGGGACTGGTTGGATGACTCTTTTTTTCTAGCAGCTTTGAAAATTCTATAGCTGCTGGTTCTCGCAGATGGGGCGGCACATCTGGGAGTTTTTTCCTTGGAATGAAGTTGGATAGGAATGGTATTCTGTAACCTCTGGTAACAACGCTTTTTACCCAGTTGTCTGTAGTAATGTTTTGCCAGGCCTGAGGGTATAAAGCTAGGCGACCCCCGACTGCCTCCAGAGCAGGACAGTCGGGCCTCCTCTCAGGAGTGCTGGAAAGGTTTTCCAGGGGGGGTATCCCTGTCTCCTTGATTTTGCGGACCCCCTCTGCCGCCGGGGCGGCGTCTTCCACCTCTGCCCCCTCCTCTGCCTCTAGAGGGGGCATCACCCTATGTGCTTGGGAAAGAACCTTGGGGTTTTCGAAACCACATTTTTCCACCGCGTTGCCCTTTGGGGTACGGTCTGGATGGGGAGGAAAAACGGACTCCGACAGCAGACAGAGTCTTTCCCTCCTGCTCACACCGGGTAAGGGTCTCCTTTACTTTGGGGCCAAAGAGAGTGGCCCCGTCAAATGGGGCGTTAGTAAAGGAAGACTTGAAGGCTTCCGCAAATGAACATAAGCACATCCAGGATTGTCTACGAAGAGCAATCGCTGAAGCTGCTGCCCTACTCGAACCTTCGGCTGCGTACGAGATCAGCCTCATGGACGGGTTTACAATGGATGTTAGGGTATTGAGTTGTGCTGTCACTTTCTCTGAGACAGCAGCATCTGTAGTACCCTGGAGGGTATCTCCCAACTCTTTGATTAGATCCCTCTGTAGTCGTGTGAAGTGGGTCAAATAGTTCAGGGATCGCATAGAAAAAGCCGCTGAACTAAAAATGCGCTTCCCGTACCTGTCCATAGTCCTAGAATCTCTGTTAGGGGGATGGACAGATGAGGAAGATTCCGGCATCTCCTTTTTCGTGGCCGCTGCCACCACCATAGCGTCCACTGGAACTCCTTTTGTCAAGTAAGCCTTGTCCTGGGGTGCAGTAATATATTTATTAGGCTTCCTAGGGACTGGCTCCACCGTGTCAGGAGCCTCCCACGCCCTTCGAGCAATCAGCTCCATTAACTCATCGAAGGGCGGAGTGACCCAGGAGGAGGAAGGGCAAGCACCAAATGCCTTCAGCAAGACTGACTCATCCTCAGAAGGGGGGAGGGATTGCCAGTCACCTCTCTGCTTTAGGATCTCCAAGATGTCAGAAAAAGAGACATCCTCTGAAGGTGACTTTGGGGACCCTTCTGACTCATCCAAGTCAGTATCAGATGTCAAAGATTCTTGTGGAGAATCTAAGTGTCTCCTCTTACACAATCTTTTCCTAGGGACTTCTTCGGGGGGAGCATCCGAAGAAGCCTCCGAGGAAGAGGGGGCACCCTCCAGGGGTGGCTGAGACACAGGTGCTCGACGCTTGGCTGTAGCCGTGGGTGCAGAGGAGGATAACGGACCTTTATGGGAAGGAGAAGCTGTATCTGCTGATGTGGTTGTCTGGGTAGACAACACCTTCCTCATGAGGTCGAAGGCCCCCGGGTCCCGAGTCGAGGCATCTCCCGGTTCCGAAGAAATGGGAAGAATCCCCGAAACAGGCGCCGAAGGCATCGACCCCGAGGACGGAACCGAGTCGATCTGAGCCGAAGCCCCGAGAGGGAGAGTCGGAACCGAAATATCTGTTCGACTCTCGGTCCCGGAACCCAGGATGGATCTTCGGCTCCGAGACTCCGGTACCGGATCCGACGGAGTCGAGGTGAACGGAGCCGACCGAGAAAAAGACGGTTCTGGCACCGAGGGCTCCACAATCAGTAGCTCAGCCTCTTCCGGCTCCGAAGACTGGACAGGTCTCGGAGGAGGAACAGATGGAGACAGGGGAAGGCCTTCAAGTCTCGACACCAATTGAGAGGAGACCGAGATGAGTTTGGATAAGGCCGTATTCTCCATTAACTTCTGCACCACATGGTCTACATCAGAATCAGAGAGGGGCCTGGAAGAACGGGTCGAAGGAATCGAAGACGGAGCCGACCTCAACAGTGTCGGGGGAGGGAGCTCCGTCACCGGTTCCAAGACTCGAGGCTCGGAAACTGACAACAGTTTAACACTCGGCCCCGAAGTCTGTGGAACCGGTGATCTAACTTTAGCCGAAGAGCTCGGAGCCGATGACCTGGGCTCCGACGTCTTCGATTCCTTCGAGGATTTGGATGCCTGGTCTGAAGCATCCAGAGCCTCCTGAAAAGTAGGTTTTAACAAACCCCTGTCCATGAGTTTCCTGCGTCTATCTGTCATGACCCTCCCACTGAAAGAGTGACAAATTGAGCAGTCCTCTTGCAGGTGGAGAGGGCCAAGACAGTAGACACAGGAACTATGGTTGTCAGTAACTGACATCTTTTGCCCACATTGGCAACGCTTGAAACCAGATTTGGCCTTTTCAGACATGTTACACTTAAAGCAGATAAAAAGTGAAAAGTCAAGTCCAGTAAATAAGTCAAGTCCAGTGAAATTGTCGAATCCAATAATATAAAATGTCAATCCGGTAGTCAATCCAAGTAAAGGGTGGTAGGCCCCGAGAAAACTCTGATAAGTTTAAATAAACTTAACGGAACCGAGAATTCCTAACCTTACCACACACACACACACTATGTCACTTACAACCTCTTTAGAAAAAATTTATCCTGAAAATATAAGAATAAAATCTTAAATCTTATCTGTAGGTGCTCGAGCTCGACCCAGTGATGCGAACGCAGCAGCGGCAAACTAGATCTGAGGTAAAGGCAGAGGGGGATTGTGGGTATTAGGTTGTCTCGAGCTTCTTCTCGATGCAGAGCTTGCATGCGGCCGACACGGAGCCGAGGATCGGCTCCGAACCCAGGTGTAAGAACAAACGGCGAGATCGAACACTCTCACATGATTTAGTTTTGTCAGGATAGTACCAGAGTTGTCTGCAGACATCCATGGTATGAAAAACTTTTTCCCCCTCATTTTAGGTTCACGAAAGAAAATGGGAAGATTGACAGTTTGGCTTAAAGTAAACTCAGATACCACTTTATGCATAAAAGGAGGATTAGTTCTCAAAGCAACCCTGTCCCTATGGAAAACGTGACAGGGTTGACTTACCATAAGAGCTTGCAATTCAGATACCCTTCTTGCAGAGGTCAGAGTAATCAGTAAAACTGTTTTCCACGTTAAGAACTTCAATTCAGCCAGATTAGGAGGTTCAAATGGAGCAACTGCCACCAACATAAAATTAAGATCTCAAGTCAGGGTCACTGGTTTTCTTGGCAGCCTCTTATGCAAAACCCCTTTCAAAAACATTTTGACACAAGACTGCATTGAAAGAGGAGGATCCATGGGCAGACATGCTGAAATGGTCAATAAATGAACCTTAAAAGAGGAAAACAAAAGACCATACGATAGTAACTTACATAAATATTGTAAAACCAGAGAGCAACTAACCTTGAATGACTGCTGGTTATGTTGTCGGCACCAACTAGAAACCTTTTTCCATTTGCTAATATATGATCTTCAAGCAGCAAGCTTTATTACCTGCACTGGTACGTGCTGCACACATCCTCAATAAACAGGTGCCTACACAAAATTAAGACCCTTTCATTCAGGCAATCAAATGAAGATGACTGATGCTGTGGTGTATCAAACACCCATGTTCGTGTGGGAGTATATCCAGCCTGTGAGGATGCCTGTGGTAACCGACCCTGGCCATTTCCAAAAGACGGGAGAACCATGGCTGCCTGGGACAGAAGGGAGTCACTGCATACAGGAACATTCCTGTCCAAGGAAAACAAAAGGCATCTGTCCTCCTGGCCTTCTTGCATGGAGTCCTGGATAGAATCTTGCCAGTGACTGTTCAGAGAGGAGACAGAGGTGTACTTGAGGAACTCCCCACAGATGGATCAAATCTTGGAAGACTCACTGATCTATTCTCCATTTGAGAGGGTCTGCCTTGGTCCTGCTCATCTTGTCTGCCACACAGTTTTGCTCTGATGTAGGATGCCTGTAGAATGAGATTGTGTTGTTAAGGTACATCCCAAGCTAACATGGCTAGTCTCCAAAGGGGATATAACTTGGTTCACACTTGGTTGTTGATGTACCACATGACTGTGGCACTGAAGTTGTCCCATGGACGAAAAATGCTTCAGAAAGTTGAGTGCCTTAATCAGGGCAAGCATCTCCTTGATATTTATGTGCTTGCTTCTGCCCTTGCTTCTGTCCTTGGTGTCCTACGCCCCCTGCATTTTTATCCTTCCTGAAACTGCTCCCCAAGAAAAGTCTGAAGTGTCTGGTGACTGACTGCTTTGGAGCAGGGTGGGAAAAAGACAGACCTGGATTTAAGAATATCTGATTTCTCCACTAAAAGACTGATGATCTGACAAATCCCAGCAATGACATTTGAAAAGATAAATGGTGTTGATGCTGGGACCAAAGGGATTTCAGATTCCACTGCATCTTCCAGTGAATCAGTGATTCTATCATTCCTTGGGTCTTACTAGGGGTATCATGAGAATCATAGATGCCATGAGACTAAAAAATAAAACCCTGAAGTATTGCCTTGCAGTGACCGAAGTCTGAGTGGAAAACCTTAGAAATAGATCTAAACAAAAATCTATTTTTGTGGAAGGAAAGCTCTTTAAACTGAGATGTCTTGCTGACATCCCGAAATACAATCCTATGCGAAGAAGTCAAAGGTTTTGAATGTCCTCTTGGAATCATAGCTTGTGTAAGAGATCTCCCACACAAGAGATTCTTGACACTTTGAAAAAGACTTTGTAAAGATAAACAAGTCATCTAAATAAGGAAAATGTGGATACTCTGTAAGCCTACATAACTGGAGCTGGACACATTTTGAACACTCTTGTGGAGAAGTGAGTCCAAAGGGTACGTCAGAGAATTAATGTGATACAGACACACAAAATCTTAAGAAATGTCTGAAGTCTGGATGAATAGGGATATGGTAATAACATGCTATTGTGCTTCTATTAATATGTTGCAACCACTGTATAAACGTTAACCAAATATTGCATAAACTTGCTCTCCAAAATTGTCAACTCAGTAATGATCATCTCTGTTATTTGATGCAACTCAAACTGCACTTTATATTTGGTCATTTTTACTGTAAGTGGAGCTTTTCTCCCCAGGCCTCCTCTGAAAATGGTCATCTGCCCAGTTAGACTTTCCTGGTAAAGAAATGTAAACAAATAAATAAATCTTTTAAGTCTAGTTTCACCAGGAAACTTGAGAGAGGAAGAAGATGTAAGATGATGTGAAGTAACATCATTTTGAATTTGAGCATCATCACAAACATGTTTAGGAAAGAAAGATCCAAAACTGGTCTCAAAAAAGTTTTTTTTTTTTTTTTTTTTATTTGGCACTAAGAACATCTTTGAATAATAACCCTTCCCCATCTGAGAAGAAGGAAAAAGAAGTTATGTACTTACCATAACATTCCATGTTAGTTGTCCTTCATCTCGTCTTCCTTCTTGCTGTTTGGGTTCGAAGCCAATCCTCTGCTCTGACTCGGCCTACTTCTATAGCTCAAGAGCTATTTACTGGCTTGAGGCTAGCCCTTATCCCAGAATGCCCAGCGTCAGCTACCCAGATCTCATTTGAGATAGCACACACTAGACATATAAAGTAACCAGTAACCTAAAAAAAAACTGATTTAACCAAAATAAAAGATCAGAGTAAACTGTCATAAAATTACGTGGCAAGTGAACCCAGAAAAAAGGAAACCAGTCAGTGAAACCATAGTGAATCCATCTCAATCCTCCAGAAAGGGGGAAGGAGGGGCGCAAGAAGGAAGGCGAGATGAAGGACAACTAATATGGAACGTTATGGTAGGTACATAACTTTTTTATGTTAAGTTGTCCCATCCCGCCTTCATTCTTGCTGTTTGGGACAGCGTCCCTAGCACCTAAAGATCCCGGGTGGCTCATTGGAACAGACTCTTCAGAACAGTGGAACCAACAAAGGAAGCCCTGCTCCGGGAGACCACATCCACTTTGTAATGAGAGATAAAGGTATGAGGGTTTGCCCAAGTGGCAGCTGCACAAATTGAGTCTATGGGCAATTTAGACTGAAAGGCTACAGAAGTGGCTAATGCTATAGCAGAATGACCTTTCAGTTTTGCTGGTAGATGTTTATGTCTTAACTGATAAATAAAGGCAATGGTGTCAGATAAAGTACAGTTTTGTACCTACCATAAATGTAGATGTCCGATAGACATGCAACTGCAGTCATAACATGTGGGTTGTCCTGCCTCAGGCAGCCCTCGGTCGGCCGGATTCCAAAGTCTGGGTCCGACGTCGGCTGATGTCGCATTTCTCTCCGACGTCAGAGCGGCTGGAGTACATAAGCATCAGCCGACGCCATTTTCTTCAGTGTTTCTTGCCCCAGATGCCAGGTGCCCTCCAAGGAAGGCTGTAATCAAACTGGAAGACAAAAACAGGATTCCAAACAAATAAATGAGCAATTAAACAAATACACCATAACAGATATCCCCAGCTAAGAGTAACAGGGATAGGAGTGGACCCTAGGCATAGAGGGGTATGGAGGGAGGGAAAATCCGACTGCAGTTGCATGTGTATCGGACATCTACATTTATGGTAGGTACAAAACTGTACTATGTCCTTCAAGAATGCAACTGCAGTCATAACATGTGGGTAGAATACCATAGCTTAGCGGGGGGAGGAGGAATGCTCTAGGAAAAAGATGGTGTGGCAATCAAACCCTGCAGGACTGCCGAAGCAAAGCCTGCTCTGGATCTGGAGTATAGAGGGAGATTGTAGTGTTTGGAGAATGTATGCACGGAGCTCCATGTAGCAGTTTCTAGAATGTCCTTAGTAGGCACCCCTCTTAAGAATGCTGTAGAGGTGGCTGTAGCTCTGGTGGAAAGTGGTCTGACATTGGCTGGAACAGTCTTTCCATGAAAGGAATAACAGAATCTGATGCAATGTCCAATCCACTTTGAAATAGTCTGTTTTGAAATTGCTTTTCCTTGGACTGCGGGGGCGTAAGCTACAAAAAGTTGTTCAGACATCCTACTGGCCTTGGTTCTGTCCAGGTAGTATCGAAGTTGTCTGTGAATGTCCAAGGTATGCAACAGTCTTTTCCCCTTATTCTCAGGATTGGGGAAGAAAGCAGGCAGATGAATGGCTTGATTTAAAGAAACCCTAGATACCACCTTTGGCATAAAAGTAGGGTTGGTCCTTAATGAAACCCTGTCTCTGTGAAAAATAATAAAGGGTGGTATTGCCATTAGGGCCTGTATCTCCGAAACCCTTCTTGCTGAGGTAATTGCCAACAGGAAAGCTGTCTTCCATGAGAGAAATTGCAAGTCAACTGAAGCTGCTGGCTCAAATGGAGGTAGAGTCAGTTTTTCTAGGACAAAATTGAGGTCCCAGGCTGGCACTGGGCCTTTCTTGGTGGCTTAATGTTCTTGATTCCCCTGAGGAATTGCCTTAGTAAAGGGTGTGAAAAAACAGGAGGATCAGTGTTGTATCTAGCTGAAATAGCAGATGCATGTATCTTTATGGAAGAATATGAGAGGCCGTTCTTTAACATATCTGCCAAATATTCCAAGATGAGTGGGATGTTCAACAATGATGCATCATGTCCCTTGCTGGTATTCCAATTGCTGAATCTTTTCCACTTTGCTAAGTAAACCTTTCTGGTGGATGGTCTTCGAGCCTCTGTTAGTATCCGCTGAGCTTCCTTGGAGAGAGATAGGCTGAAGTTATTTATGGGATCTCCCAGGCTGTTAGCTGCAGTGTCTGAAGATTTGGATGCACTGTTTCGAAATTGTGTTGAGTCAAAAGTAGAGGCCATTAGGGAAGGGCCCACCTCCTGGTGTGGCATATGCTCCGTAGCAGTGGGTACCAGTGTTGTCTTGGCCAGTCCGGAGCTATTATGATCCCCTTGGGTCTCTCTGCTTTTATCTTTAGTAATACTGAGGTCATCAGTGGCAGACGTGGGAATGCATAGATTGTTAGGGAGTTCCAGTTGAATGAGAGGGCATCTATTTTCCAAGATTTTGGATGGTATGTCCTTGTGCAGAATTTTGGTAGAAAATGGTTGAGGTGAGAGGCAAATAGGTCCACTTTTGGCTTGCCCCATGTCGAAGTGAGTTGTCTGAAGGCCTTCGGATGTAACCTCCACTCGTGTGGATCTGTGAAATTCCTGCTTAGGCTGTCCACCAACACATCGTCTTTTCCTGGAACAAACTGGGATTGTAACTGGATGTTTAGGCTCAGTGATTTCTCCCAAAGATGCATTGTCAGTCTGCAAAGGGGGTAAGAGTGGGTGCCCCCTTGATTGTTTATGTACCACATCACAGTGGTGTTGTCTGTCCGTATCAGTAAATGGCCTTGCTGGAGTTGGTGTTGAAAGGCCTCGATGGCATGCATTACTGCCAGCATTTCCTTTTGGTTTATATGCAGATGTGTTTCCTTTGGAGACCATTGACCTTGTATACACCTGCCTTCCATGTGCGCCCCCCATCCAAGGTCTGAGGCGTCTGTGGTCATGGTCTGTGTTATCTGTGGTTTTTTGAATTACATACCTGTGTTTGCCTGGCTCACCGAGGCCCACCATAGGAATTCCTTTTGTAGGCATGGAATGAGCGGTATGATTGTCTCCAAGTTGTTGCTGTGTTGAGACCAAATGCTTTTTAGGTACCATTGAAGCTTTCTCATGTGTAGTCTTGCTAATGGAACCAGGAGAATGCAGGATGCCATGTAACCCAGGGCCTGTAGGAATCTCCTTGCAGTCATCTGGGTGAGTTTTGCTAAACCTTTGAAGTAATGAGTTAACTTCTCTTGCTTGTCTTCTGTCAGGTAAGCCATCTGAGAGGCTGTGTCTAGTTTGGCTCCTAAGAAGATTATTTGCTGGGATGGCTGCAGTCTTGACTTTTGGAAGTTGACTGTGTATCCCAGAGCTTGAAGTAATCGTATGACATAATCCAGGTTTTTTGTCAACATCAATTTGTCGTCCGCTTGTATGAGGCAGTCGTCCAGGTACGGGTAAATTTGTATCTCCTGGAGCCTGCAATGAGCAATTACTGAAGCCAGGCATTTTGTGAATACTCTGGGCAGTAGATAAGCCAAATGGCAATGCTGAGAATTGATAATGCTCTGGCCCTGCAAGAAATCTGAGGTATCTTCTGCAGCTGTGTCTGATAGGGACATGCAGGTATGCCTCCTTGAGGTCCAGAGTAATCAGCCAAGACCCCTTGCCCAGCATGGGAAGGAGTTGCTGTAGAGTCAGCATTTTGAACTTTGGTACTATGAGAAAGGTGTTTAATGTGGACAAGTCCAGTATTGGTCTCCATTGAGATTCTTTTCTTGGAACAAGGAACAGTCTTGAATAAAACCCCTGGTCTTGTTCTTGTTGTGGAACTCTTTCTATTGCTTTCATCCGAGTCAGCAGAGTGATTTGCTTGATAGCTTCTGCCCTCTGGTTTTGTGGTAGGTTTGGCATGCCTTGTTTTCTTGGTAAGGTATGAAAATGAAACCTGTACCCTTGGTCTATAATGTCCAAAATTCATTTGTCCTTTGTCAGTCTGTGCCAATTTTCTGCAAACAGAGATAATTTCCCGCCCAAGGGAGCTTCTATTTGTTCCCTGGTAGGCGGTAGTAGAGGAAAGTCATTGAGATTGTGGTTGTGGGGCAGGTGAAACCCCTGCGTCACTTCTTTGGTTTCCTGGCTGCCATTGTCGTCCCCTGTAAGGGCCTCTGTATTGGCCTCTTCTTTGGCCACGTCTGTTCTTACCCCTTTGAAACTTTTCTGGATTAGGAAAGGACCAGTTTTTAGAAGGCCAATTCCTACTGAATCTGGGGGGTTGAACCTGGAGGAAATCTTTCACCGTCTGAACTGATTTTGCTTTTTCTTCGATGGTCTTTAACACATCCTTAGCATTCGCACCAAAAAGCTTGTTCTTTTCCAAAGGTGCATCCAGAAGTTTTGCTTTTACATGATCTGGTAGAGGTTGATCTTTTAACCAAGCATGTCTACGAATGACTGCCCCTGTCATAGCTGCCCTACATGAAGCTTCCAGTGCATCATATCCACACTGCAGGAAGTGATTGCTTACTTGCTGAGTGTTATGTACAGCTTCCTGCAAAGTCTTCCTGTCTAAAGGATCAGGAATGGCTAATGTTTTTTGTAAATCTTCTAACAGGTAATCCTGATATTGTAACATATGAAAAAGGCAATTTAAAGCTCTCATAGATAAGGTAGTGGATGTGTAAACCTTTTTTCCCCATCTCTCTAATGACCTAGCTTCCCTGTTGGAGGGCAATGGATTTTTAGAGGTGGAGGCTGAAACTCCTTTAGGCCCCTGTGAAATAGTTTCCAAATCAGCAGTATGGGCCCTGAATAAATGGGAATAAGTTTCTGGGACCCTGTAATACCTGTCTGGCTTGGCTGGAGCAGGAGGAAGAGAATCAGGGGGTAGCACTAGAGTCAGAATATAAATCATCCAGAACATCAAGTACAGGAGGAATAGCTAAGGGCCTGTGCTGAGGCTTCTTAAGGAAAGTCCTAAGGCGTTTCCTAGAATCAGAATATTCCTGACCTTGCCACTTGAAATGTTCCCTCATGGTGTGCAGAACTTCCCCAAAAGACATATCCTCAGGAGGGGAGGCAGAGGGGATGGAATCTTCTGCATCCGAGTCCTCATAGGTCTGGAAGAGCTCTTCCTGACTATCAGAGTGGACAGAGCCCTCAGAATCTTCATCTGAAGGAATAGGGTCAGAGGGTTCAACCCGGGGCCTTTTATCAGAAGGAGGCTGGGATCCTCTCTCAGGATGGGCCTGTGAACCTCTAATCATGGAAATTAAATCAGCAGCCATGGACATAATTTGTGCCTCTGGAGTCGGCTGAGGTAAGGATTTAGAAGTAATATGCTTTGTTTTGCTGGCTGCCTTAGCCCTAGTGTAGGCCTTAATAGACATGGCCATAGGAGGCCTGGCAGCTTCACGTGCAGGAGTGACCTTGTCTACAGCAATGGTCTCGGGCATTTCCTCGGTTTCGGTATCCGGAGGAAAATCGATAACTGGCGGAGTGATGTCCGGAATCGGAGTCGTCGGTAATGCAGTGTCTTCGGTTCGGAGCGGTGGAGAGACCGTCTCAGAGGGAACCGGAGCACTCGCGCTAGGTTTTGGTGTGGAGTCGGTGGTAGACACGGGCCGAGGATGTCGGTCCCGGTCTTTTCGCTTTTTGGGAGTTTGCGATGTCGGAAGATCCGACGGCATGGTATAAGCAAATTTATCGGCGAAAAAATCTTCAGCGAACTCCGCCCGGCGCCTCAGAGTGCGCTTGTTGAAGCGAGCACAGGCTACGCAGGCCGAGACGTCGTGGTCTGGGCCCAGGCAAGGAAGACAGTAAGAGTGGAAATCCTTATGAGGTATTTGTTTACCACAAGAAAGACAATTGTTAACTTTTTCAGTAATTTCTGACATCGGCTGAGGCAAGAAAAGGTCCCCAACGGGGTACTTAGCTTTTTTGATGAATTCGGTATTGAAGAATACAGGAGCTGACCGACCGGCACTTGCGAACTGCTTCTGCTTCGGTCACCGCGCGGCAAGAAAGACTGAAGAAAATGGCGTCGGCTGATGCTTATGTACTCCAGCCGCTCTGACGTCGGAGAGAAATGCGACATCAGCCGACATCGGACCCAGACTTTGGAATCCGGCCGACCGAGGGCTGCCTGAGGCAGGACAACCCACATGTTATGACTGCAGTTGCATTCTTGAAGGACATCCATTTGGATAAGGTCACCTTAGAAACTGGAAAGCCTTGCTTATTGTGAGGATAGGAGAGAAATAATTGGTCTGACTTTCTTAGCTCTTTGGTCCTATGGAGGTAAAAACGTAACTGTCTGTGCACATCCAGTTGGTGAAGACTGTATTCTGTCTTGTTGCTATGATTTGGAAAGAAGACGGGGAGATCAATGGATTGATTTAAATTGTTTTCAGAGAAACTATCTTTGTGAAACACCATATATGGAGGACGAACACAGAGTGCTTGGAGTTCTGAAACACATCTAGCTGAGGTAATAGCAACCAGAAAAAGCGTTTTCCAAGAAAGAAATTTTAAGGGACATGAAACTGCTGGTTCAAAGGGAGGCAGAATCAAAGAAGTCAAAACTAAATTGAGATCCCAAGGAGGAGGTGGATCCCTCACTGGGAGTCTAAGAAGAGATGTTCCTCTCAAGAAGGCTTTGCAGAGCTTACGAGACATTATGCTAGAATTCACAATCCCAATATGAAAATTAGATATGGCAGCCAGTTGTATCCTGATGGTAGCAGCAGCCACACATGACTGAAAAAGCTCCGCTATAAATTCTAGAATTTGATGGACTGGGGCTGGAAAGGGGTCTAAGTTTCTAGAGTCTGCAAAGTAAGAAAATCTTTTCCATTTGCTAGAATAAGTCTTTCTAGTAGTTGACTTATGGGAGGAAACAATAATATCACGAACTGCTGGGGAGATACTTGGAAGCCTGGCTAAGATAGGAAGCGGAGAAACCAAGCTGTGAGCTTGAGAGTCTGAAGGATTGATGAATCAACAGATCTGGCACTGGGTCCAGAACACAAGGATGGTCTAGAAGGTGGAGGTGCAGGAACGGAAACCATATCTGTCGAGGCCAACAGGGGGGCAATGAGGACCATTTTGCAACCCAACGATTTTGCTTTTTGTATGAGTCTTGGAATTAGGGGAAATACAAAAAGGAGTCCCTGAGGCCAATCGTGGACTAGAGCGTCCCTAGGAGTTTGACCTGGAGGAGGAAGCAGGGAGAAGTAGCTGCTGCATTTGTTGTTGAGGGAGGTGGCAAATAGATCGCAGCAAGGCTGGCCCCATTTGCGGAAGATAAGGTCCGCAACTTCCTGATTCAGAGACCACTCGTGAGGCATGAGTATAGCCCTGCTGAGCCTGTCCGCTATTACGTTGGATTTCCCAGGGATGTGCGTTGCTGTCAGAAAACGTTGGGAGGAAATTGCCATAGCCTGAGGGCTTCTCGACACAAGGGGTAGGACCTGGTCTCGCCCTGCTTGTTGATGTACCACACAACTGACATGCTGTCTGTTTGGATCGCAATAGTCCCGGAAGGGAGTCAGTCTTGAAGAGCTTGCAACGCTAGCAACACCGCTCTCATCTCTAGGACATTGATATGCAGATGGTACTCGTGAGGTTGCCACATGCCTTTGACTGTCCTGCCTAGATAATGCCCCCCCCACCCTATCAGGGAGGCATCCATGGTCACTGTGGCTACCAGAGGGGGTTGAATGAAAGGTCTGCCCTGAGTCACTAGTGGGGAGACCATCCACTAAGAGAAGTGTCTTTTGCATGTTTCTTTAACCAGGATAATGTGAAACATGGGTAGTTCCTGGAAGGACCACTACTTGAAGAGAAGCCACTGAAGGACTCGTGGTAATGCGCTAATGGTACAAGAAGAATGGCAGCTGCCTTGGAGCCTAGAACTTGCAGGACATGTCTGACTTGCATCTTTCTGCCCTGCATTAGAAATGACACTTGTTGGCGAATAGAGAAAACTCTTTCCTGAGGTAACCATGCAAAGATCTGTTTTTGTGTTTAATTCTGCTCCTATATATGTAACAGATTGACAGGGCAACAAGGCAGATTTTTCGAAATTTACTGTAATGCCTAGTTGGGTGCAGGTTGATATTGTCTAATCCCGTGCCTCCAAGAGTTGATGCCTGGTGGTAGCAGTCAGGAGCCAGTAGTCTAGATAGGGAAGCACCTGGAATCCTTGATGTCTTAGGTGAGCCGCGACTACTGCCATACATTTGGTGAACACCCTGGGGGCTGTGGTAAGACCAAAGGGCAGAGCTCTGAACTGGTAATGACTGGCCCCTACCCGGAAGCGAAGAAATCTACTGGAGCGTCTGTCCATTTTGAGATGGTAGTACGCATCCTGAAGATCTATGGAGCACATCCAGTTGTCCTGACCCAGGAAGGGGAGAATGGACTGCAGTGTTACCATCCGGAACTTTTCATTTTGTACAGATTTGTTCAATCTGCTGAGATCTAGTATTGGTCTCCAGTCCCCTGTCTTTTTTGGTACTAAAAAGAATCTCGAGTAAGTTCCGGATCCTAGTTAGTCTGTGGGGACTTCCTGAATGGCTCTTTTTTCTAGCAGTTTTGAAACTTGAATAGCTGCTTGATCCCTTAGATTGGGTGGGACATCTGGAATGGACTTTTTTGACTTTAGAGGGGGTTGATGGAAGGGGATTTTGTAACCTCCGGATATGATAGACAGTACCAATTTGTCTCTTGTTATATTTTGCCAGGCTTTTGGGTAAAGGGAAAGTCTTCCCTCGACTGCCTCCAGAAGTGAGCAGTCGGGCAACCCGTCAGGGATACTGGAAGGGTTTGGCAGAGAAAGTTTCTCTGTCACCCTGATTTTGTGGTCCCCCTCTGCCACGAGGGCAGCGTCTGCCATTGTTGTTGTTTCCCCCTCTGCCCCCGGGGGAAAAATCACCACGTGTGTCAGGCAACGGTCCTTGAGACTTTTGAAACCACATCTTTCCACCCCTCTGACCTTTGGGATAAGGTCTGTTAGGAGTGGAAAAACAGACTCCCACAGCAGAGAGAGTCTTGCCTTCCTGCTCACACCTGGTAATCGTGTCTTTCACCTGAAGCCCAAAAAGCGAGGAGCCATCAAAGGGAGTATTTGTGAAGGACGCTCGAAAGAGTTCCACAAATTGACACAGCCGCAGCCAAGCATGTCTCCTGAGTGCCACTGCTGTTACCTGCAGCTCGGCTCGCTCCATCGGCTGCATAGGAAATCAGCCTCATGGAGGACTTGACTAGTGAATTAAGAGTCGCAAGCTGGGAAGCTATTTTGGCTGATGCTCCCTCAGCTGTAGGATCTTGTAGGGTATATCTCCAAGCTCTTTTAGGAGATCTCTTTGAAGTCGTGTAAAATGAGAGAGATAATTCAGGGACCTCATTCAGAAGGTCGCTGAGGAAAACATTCACTTCCTATATCTGTCCATCGTTCTAGACTCTGTTTGGTGGATGGACAGACGAAGAAGTTTCTGCTAACTCTTTCTTGGTGGCTGCTGCTAGCACCATGGCTTCCCGGCACAGAAGATAGGATTTGGTTCCCCTTGTTTGTTGCAAGCATCACACCTCATCTTTCCGTCAGGGACTATTGTCATTCAGACAGGCAACATGTCAGTGGTCTGGTACATCAACAAGGGGAACCAAACCCTAACCTTTGTGCCGGGAAGCCATGAGAATAGGATTTGGTTCCCCATGTTTGTTGATGCACCAGAACACTGACATGTTGTCTGTCTGAATAGCAATAGCCCCTGATGGAATGGAAAGGTGAGGTGGGATGCTTGCAATGCTAGAAGCACCGCCCTTAGTTCCAGGACATTGATATGCAAATTGGCCTCTGCAGGTGACCAAGTGCCTTAGACAGTCTGTCCCTGAAAATGCTCCACCACCCGGTCAGAGAGGAGTCCATGGTGACTGTGGTCTTGGGTTGTGGGGGCGAAAATGGTCGACTCCATAGAGATATGTCTGGCTGCATCCACCAAAGTCAGTCCTTCTTGCACAGATTGGTTAAATGAATTTGGAAAGATAATGGATGAGTTAACATTGACCATTGTGTTAATAGAAGCCAATGGAGTATTCTCATATGTAGTGTCTTGCTAGCGGAACCACGGTGGTGGTGCTGCGGTAGCATTGTCGTCTCACAATAAGACGTTGTCCTGTTTGATTCTCAGCTAAAGCGTCTTCTGTGTGGAGACATGCGTGAATGGGCATACCTTCGTTGAAGGTTGTACTTCAGGGCTGGCAACTCTGTATGTAAAAATCTACTGCCAATCATTAGCGGACAGGAGTTCCGCTGTGGCGACCCCTAACTGGGAAAAGCAGAAAGATACAACAGCGTCTTGCTAGCGGGACAATTGTTATTGTTGAAGCGATTTGAAGGACTGCCCGAGCGGGTACCTTGTCTCGGGGGAGTATCGCTTGGATCTGGGAAAAAAGAAGTTCCGTCTTACCATAATGTTCCATCTGTGTTGTTGATCTTCTTTCATTCATCACTAATGGGTTCGGTTCAGAGGCCTTGGAACAGAGTCAGCTTAATACCAAGCTCGCACCAGCCAAAAAATCTCGAGCTAAGCTTCTACCCACAATGCCCTTCTCCCTGTTACCTCAGATCGAGTTTGCCCATGTTATACAAGTAAAGCAGAGGTCATTTCTGCGCAAATGCCCTAAGACACCACTTTGACCCAAAGTATCCCCCGGGAGCCTTTGGCAGGGGAAGGAGGGTGGGAAGTGATGAATGAAAGAAGATCAACAACACAGATGGAACATTATGGTAAGACATAACTTCTTTACCTGATGTTGTTAATCTTCTTTCTATTCATCACTGATGGGACAGAATCCCCAGCTACCTTGAGATCCTTGGGTGGCCCTTACGGAAGAATGTTTCTAAGTACCATTGAGCTGAAGGCAACTCTCCCTCTGGAGACCACATCCAATTTATAATGATTGACAAAAGTGTGGGGTTTAGCCCAAGTGGCTGCTGAGCAAATATCGTCCATAGAAGCCCTGGAATGGAAGGCTACAGATGTTGCCATAGATCTAGTGGCATGGGCTTTAACATTCTGTGGCATAGGTTCTTTTGCAAATAAATAAGTGAAACATATGCAGTCCCTTAGCCATTTTGATAAAGTGACCTTGGAGACGGAATTTCCCATTCTAGGCCCAGAAAAGGAAATGAAAAGTTGGTCAGTCTTACATATTGTTTTGGTTCTGTCTAAATAAAATCTTAATTTCCTGTGTACACCCAAGGAATGTAGGCAGTATTCTCCTTTATTAGAAAAATTTGGAAAAAATACTGGTAGGTCAATACACTGACGGATGGAAAAGTCAGAAAACTTTGGGATGAAAGGATGGGTTTTGTCCGGAGTGATACTCTGTCCTTGTGGAAGATCAGATAGGGTCTTTTGGTGCATAATGTCTGAAGCTCAGAAATTCATCTGGCTGACATGATGACTACCAAGAAGAGAAATTTCCATGACAAGAATTTGAGGTCACATTTCGCTGCGGGTTCAAAGGGGGGTTGAGTCAAAGACTGTAGAACTAACGTGAGATTCCATGGCTCTATAGGCTGTCTGATTGGGGGTCTAATGTGAGAAACTCCTTTGAGAAAAGTTTTACATAAACGCAGTGATATGAGAGGAGTGCCATCCAGTCCATTATAATAATTTGAAATTGCTGCCAGATGTACTCTTATGGCAGAGGCTGCGGCTCCATCTCCGAAAAACGTAGATATTGTAAAACCACTGTGACTGGAGCCGAGTATGGATCTAGCATCTTTTCCTTTGACCAAATACAGAACCTTTTCCACTTGTCCTGATATAGTCTTCTGGTGGATGGTTTATGAGAGGCCAGAATAATGTCATGAACAGGTGAAGTGAGATTATCCTGCCTGGCAACTAACAGAAGTGGAGAAATCAAGCTGTCAGCTTGAGACTGGACAGATTCGAGTGACTCAACCCTTGGGGGTGAGAAATCAGGTCTGGAAGAGGGTCCAGAGTACAGGGTGGATATAACAGATGAGGCCGAAGGAAGGGGAACCAAACTTGTCGATGCCAAAAGAAGGCTATGAGGATCACTTTGCATTTCAACCAAATAGCTTTCTTTATGAATCGTGGAATCAGGGGAATGGAGGTATAGGCAAAAAGTAGCCCTGTGGGCCAATCATGAACCAGAGCGTCCCTCGGTGACTCCCCCTTTGGGGGGAATAGGGCAAAATAGCTGCTGCATTTGTTGTTTGATTGGGAGGTGAAGAGGTTGCAGCAAGGCTGGTCCGAACAGCTGAAAACTTCTGCCGCTACTTCGGGATTGAGAGACCATTCGTGGGGCAAGAGAATACATCTGTTCAACTTGTCTGCAATCACACTGGAGCTCCCCGGGATGTGTTGCTATCAGAATGCAGTTGGAAGCCATCACTCACTGCCAAATTCTCATGGCCTCTTGATACATGGGGTAAAACTTGGTTCCTCCTTGCTTGTCGATATAACAGACTACTGACATACTGTCTGACTAAATTGCAATCGATCCAGAAGGAAGAACCAGTTGGAATGCTTGCAACCTCAACAGTTCTGCTCCCAGTTCTAGAACATTGATATGCAGGTTGGCCTCCAATGTACACCATGTGCCTTGGACTGTCTTTCCCTGGAAATGCCCCCCCCCCCACCCTATCAGGGAAGCATCCGTGGTCATAATGGCCCTTTGTGTCTGGCCTCATCCACCAAAGAAGGTCCTGCTTGCGAGAGCTGGCTATCTGAATTTGAAAACAGAGGATGATGGTTCGGGAACCACTGAGAGAGAAGAAGCCACTGGAGAATTCACATGTGCAGTTTCGCAAGAGGCACTATTGGTATGGAAGCTGCCATGGATCCTAGGACCTGAAGAACCTCTCTCGTTGAGACTTTGTTTCGACAGAGTATCCACCTGGAACTGAAGCCTCAATCTCTGGAGTCTGTGAGCTGGGAGAGACACCAGACAGGATCGGAGTCGAAGACTGCTCTGATGAATTCTATCTGTTGGACTGGAGTAAGACTGGATTTCTCCCAGTTCACAGTTATCCCCAAAATTTCTGTCAGAAAAAGGGTGTATTGCAGGGCTTTTACCAGAAGATGCTTGGTGGGGGCAGTAAGGAGCCAATCATCCAAATATGGAAACACCCAGAATCTTTACAGTCTCAAGTGAGCTGTAACCAGTGCCATGCAGTTTCTGAACACTCTGGGGGCTGTAGAGAGACTGAACGGCAGGGCACGAAACTGGTAATGAGTGGCTCTTACCTGGAACCGAAGGAGACTCCTGGAGCATTTGTCCATTTTGATGGGGTAAAACACGCCCCGGAGATCTATCAAGCGCATCCAATCGCCCTCCCTTAGAAAAGGGAGAATGGACTGAACTATGACCATCTGGAATTTGGTTTGGGCAACAGACTTGTTCAAACTGCTGATATCCAGAATGGGTCTCCAGTCCCCTGTCGTTTTTGGCACCAAAAAGAATCTTGAGTAAAATCCGGAAACGCACTGATCTGGTGGGACTAATTGGATGACTCTTTTTGATACAGCTTTTTTATTTCAGAAGCTGCTTCTTCCCTATGAATGGGTGGTACGTCAGGAAGTTTCGTTGGAGGTTTTCGATAAGTGATGAGGGGAATAGTGTAACCTCTGGTAATGATATTCTGCACCCAATGATTGGTGGTAATTGCCAGGCAGCTTGGTGTAGAGAGACATGACCCCCGACTGCTTCCAGAGGAAAGCAATCAGGCCACTCTTCAGAAGCACTGGTAAGGCTGCCCAGAGAAGGAGTCTCTGGGGCCCTTGGTTATGTGGACCCCCTCTGCTTCGATAGGGGCATCTTCCAGAACTGTTACCCCCTCTGCCCCTGGGGGTATCATCACCACACATGGCACTGATAGGACCCTGAGATTTTTGTGCCACATCTTCCCACTCCTCTGGTTCTTGACAAAGGAGCATTGAGGGTTGGAAAAATGTAGACCTACAGCAGACAGGGTCTTACCGTCCTACTCACACCTGGATAGAGTGTCCTTTACCTTGGAGCCAAACAGGGAAGATGCTTTGATGGGAGCATTCAGAAAGAAAGGCTTGAAGGGACCCGTGAGGTCACAAATGCACATCCAGGCATGATGTCTCATAACTATGCCTGAACCCGCAGCTCTAGCTGCCCCTTCAGTTGCATGTGAAAGCAACCTCATGGATGAGTTACAGATCGATTCCAGGGTTGCGAGCTGGGAGGCAACTTATCTCTTACCTCGTCAGACACCTGTCCTGCGAGTGTGCCAGAGAGTTTGGAGCTCAAGTCTCTTTGGAGCCTCATGAAATGTGCCAAGTAGTTCAGGGACCGTATGGCAAAGGTCGCTGATGCAAAAACTCTCTTCCGCAGTCTGTCCATGGCCCGGGACTCTCTGTTGTGTGGGTGGGCAGTAGGACTCTTCAGCTAGATCCTTTTTTGTGGCAGACACCACCATCATGGCATTGACTGGTAAACCTCTGGACCAATGTGGGTTTTCTTCGGGTGGAGAAAGTATCTTGTCGGATCTTCGGGGGATTGCCACAACAGAATCACGGTTCTTCCAGGCCTGCTGCACCATGAGCTGAGCTAGCTCATCTGTAGGCAGGTCAGCCAAGAGATAGATGGCCGGGCATGGAAAGCCTGCAGAAACACTGACTCCTCAGAAGGGTTAGTGGGCTTCCTGTCACCCTTCTGTTTTCAGCATTTCAAGGATGTCTACGAGGGAGACATCAGGGGGTGAAAATCGGGATCCTTCACCATCATCGAAATTTGTGTCCTCTGTTACAGACTCCTCAGGTGAGTCCATGTGCTTCCTCTTGCACAATCTCTTCTGTGGGGGTTCCTAAGTGGGGGACTCGGAAGAGTGGGTACCCTGTACCGGGGGTTCCTGTGGCTTCCCTTCCCGGTGTCCTGGGGAAGTGGCTTGTGGCAGCTGTAGCTCACGGGGAGGAATCTGGGGGTCCGACGAATACTTCCAGAAGTAAGTGCCCTCTCCATAGCACGGAAAGCAGGTCTGCCCGAAGAGGGATGGGAATTCGGAACCAAGGAGGACAACCTTGGAACTGGGGTTATACCCCGCTCCATCAAACCCATTCCTGAGAACGGAGCCTCAAGCAGGATCAATGCAGACAAAGCTCCCGGCACAGAATCGAAGAAACACTCAGAACTGTGCCACGAACCAAAGAGCCTGCAGCCAAATCATGGGGCTGAGGAAGGACTGGTTCAGCAGGAACCAAGGACCAAAGGGACAGTCCCAGAGCCTCAGGGAAGTCCACTACACGTGCCGAGATGGGGGGGGGTTCGGAAAAAGATGTCAGAGCAGAAGGCTTTGGAACCAGAATGGTCAAAGGAAGAGAATAGGATGGAGTCCATGGAGAAGCCAACCCAAGTCCTGCAGGAGGATGGTTCCTGGAAGGAGTGGGTATCCCCCTGGCTGCCAACAGCTGATCCACAAGACGCACCACATCAAGTTCTGAAAGGCTCCTAGTGGATACTCCCGATGGGGATTCAGGTCGATCTAGGAATGGGCTATACACTTGGCTTGAAACGGGTCTATGGATGGAGAGTATCTGGTCCGTGTTGTGTAATCTACCAGCACCAATGTCTCAAATTTGGAGACAGGAAGCAGTGGGGTCAAATCCGTTCTTGTTGGGGCCATAAAAGAGCTCGGTGCTGAACGGGCACTTGGAGCCGATATGGAAGGTTCAATAGTCACTGCAGAGATGGGCATCAAAGGTGTGCACCATGCCGAAGCGGCACCCGGTGCAGAAGTCATAGTACGTGAGGCAAGGTCTGTAGTCGGTGCTGGAGACAGTTCAGAGCCGAAGCTGGTGCACATATAGCAACAGTCGTAGTAACTGGAGCAGACGAGGCAGACTTATGCTCTGAACATAGTTTTTGCACTTTAGGTTTCACAAACTTACCCTGGTCACCAGAGGGTGAAGAGGGAACTGAATGGGGCCTTTTCTTATCCTGAACAGAAGGGGCTGAGACCTCTGTCGCAGAAAGGGCCTCTGAAATGGGCAACTTAAGTAGGCCCTTCAGTATTAACTTATTCTTGCGCTCATTTAGAGTGCGCTGACTGAAACTTTGACAAATCACACAGGGAGGTTGCATCGAAAGATGGGGCATCCCTAAGCAATAAACACAATCATCGTGAGAGTCACTATTCGGAAGTTTACTGTTACACGAAGTACAATGTTTGAAACCCGATGTACCCTTATCAGACATCATGAAAAACTAAACAAAACAATCAAGGTTTCAGAGAAAAATGTAAATTCAACTTTCTCTATGTCTATAACTATCTAAATACACACAGTATCTATCAAAAGTCTCAAAAAACACACAAGTAGACAGAAAAGGGAAAGAGAGAAGAAATACCAGCGATGGTGTTCAAGGAATACCACAAGGATAAAGAGAGAAGGATGTACCACCAATGATACTTAAAAGATTACCAAATTGGGTAGAAGTAGAAGTAAAAAGTCTAAATCTAACTGCAAATATAGAGAGTTATGAACATAAATCACAATCGAGAAGAGAAAAGACAAAATTTTCCACAAAATATCAAAAAGTTTCCACTTATCTGAGAGCTCGACTGAAACGTGGCTTTACGGCTATGCGGCAAACGAGATCGGAGGTAAGAGGGAGAACGGCATTGCTGGTAGAAGCTTAGCTCGAGAGTTTTTGGCTGGTGTGAGCTTGGTATTAAGCCAACTTGGTTCCGAGGGCTCGGAAACGAACTCATCAGTAATGAAAGGAAAGAAGATTAACATCAGATCAAGTCTTTCCAATCTGTGATGAGGTAGAGAGACTGGGAAAGATAGTGTGTTCAGCATTGCCCCTATGGTTTCCAAGGATTGGGCCAGGGCGACTCTTCTCCATATTTATAGAAATTCCTAAATACTGTGCTTGTAAGTAGGGTGTACTGTTGTGCCATTATCAGTAGATGCTTGGTGGAATCAGTGAGGAGCCAATCATCTCAGTATGGAAACACCCGGAATCCCTGCAGTCTCAGGTGAGCTGCTACCACTGCCATGCATTTGGTAAACACTCTGGGGGCTGTAGAGAGGCCAAAGGGCAGTACGAGAAACTGGTGGTATTGGCTCCCAGCCGGAAATGGAGGAATCTTCTGGATCGCTTGTCTATCTTTATGTGGTAATACTCATCCCGAAGATCTATAGGGCACATCCAATCAACTTTTTCCAGGAAAGGAAGGATAGACTGAACCATGACCATCAGGAACTTTGTCTGCTTGACAAACCTGTTTAAGATACCGAGGTCCAAAATGGGTCTCCAATCCCCTGTTTTTTTATTTACACTCAAAATGACCTTGAGTAGAACCCTGATCCTATCTGGTCTGGTGGGACTACTTGGATGACTCTTTTTGTAGCAGCTTTAGAACCTCTTTAGCTGTGGATTCCCTTTGACTGGGTGGAACGTCGGGAATATGTTTTGGAGTGAAGACTGAAGGGGATGTGATAACCTCTGGTAATGATCTGCTGCACGCAGGAGTCTGAGGTGATATTTTGCCAGGCGTGTTGGTGCAGCGAGAAATGTCCCCAGACTGCTTCCACAGGAAAGCAATTGGGCCACTCTTCAGAAGCGCTGGTAGGGCTGGCCAGAGAAAGAATGTCTGGATCCCTGATTGCGCAGACCCACCCCCTGCCCCGAAAGGGGTGCCTTCCGGAAGTTACCCCCTCTGCCACATGGGGAATATTCACCACGTTCGTCACGGAAAGAACCCTGGGACTTCTTGTGCCACATTTTCCCACTCCTCTGATTTCTAGAGAAGTATTGTTAGGGATTGGAAAAAAGGACACCTAAGGCAGAGAGGGTCTTACTGTCCCCACACACACCTGGTTAGCGTGTCTTTCACTATGGATCCAAAAAGGGAGGAAGATTTGACTGGAGCGTCGATGAAGGAAGCCTTGAAAGGATCCGCAAAGTTTCAGAGGCGGATCCAGGCGTGGCATCCCATGACAATGCCTGCACCTGCCGATCTCTACGCCCCTTCGGTTGCATGAAAGACCAACCTCATGGACAAGTTAAAGATGGGCTCTAGGGTAGCAAGCTGTGAGGCCACCTTATCCCAGACCTCGTCAGATACAGCTCCTGCTAGTGTTCCAGAAAGCTCTGTGATGAGATCTCTCTGGAGCCTAGTGAAGTGTGCCAGATAATTCAACGCCCGAATGGTAAAGGTTGAAGAGGTGAACATGCACTTGCAAAGTCTGTCCAACACCCAGGACTCCTTGCTCGGAGGATGAACAGCATCGCTCTCCTCGGCGAGCTCTTTCTTTGTTGCCACCGACACCACCATAGCATCTACAGGCAATCTTTTAGACCAATGAGGACCATCTTCAGGGGGACATAAGAATTTATCTGGTCTCTGGGGGATAGGCTCAATGGAGTCAGGCTTTCTCCAGGCATGCTGTACGACGAGCTCGTCGGCAGGAGGGGTCACCCTGGTGGTACAGGGCCAGGCACAGAAGTCTTGCAAGAACACAGACTCCTCGGAGGATGGGTTTGTGGACTTCCAATCCCCTCTCTATTTCAAAATTTCAAGGATGTCTCCGAAGAAGAATCTTCAGAAGGAGATTTTGGGGACCCTTCCCCTTCATCAGAGTCCATGTCTTCTATGAGAGACTCCTCAGGGAAGTCTACATGCTTACTCTTGCATGCTCTCTTCCTCGGAACCTCCTTGGCAGGGGCTTCCGAAGAGGACTCGGGAGAGGGGATGCCCTGTTCAAGGGTATCTTGGGGCTCCCACACCCAGTGTCCTGGAGTGGCAGACTTTGTCAACTGAGGTCTAGGAGGGATGTACATATGGTGTTCCAATGCCTGTGGAGCCAGCTGAGTGTCTGCAGAGGCTAGTGCCCTTTCCATCGCCTGGAAAGCGGGCCCGTCTGAAGAGGGGTGGGAGCCCGGAACCGTGAGGGACAACCTCAGAACCGGGGTCACATCCCACTGTGACAGACCTGCCGCCAGGAGAGGAACCTCGAGGGGTCTCAGCGCTGCCATGGTCATCGGGGCCGTAGCATATGGTGCAGTAGAAAATATTGGCGCCGTGCTAGGACCCTCAGTGCTGACGGGCCAGTCATGACCCTGAGGATGGCTCAGAACCAAGGGAGTCGAAGTCCATAGGGTGATCATCGGGGCTACAACCGAGAATGCCGCTGGAACCGTGACAACTGGAACAGAGAAAAGCATCGGAGCACAGGGCTTCAGCTCCAGACAGGTCTAGGGAGGAGTATAAGATGGAGTCTGTGGAGAGAACTCCTCTGTTCCAAATGGGATAGAGGGTCTAGTAAGTGAAGACAATCCCCTAGCCGTCAAGAGTTGATCCACAAGTCTAGTTCTGATAGGCTCCTGGAGAATCTTGTGGATATCCCCGATGGGGGCTCTGGACGTTCCAAGAAAGGACTATACGGTTGTCCTGAGAATGAATCCGTCGACAGGGAGTATCTGGTCCGTGGGATGGGCTCTCTCTTAGACACCGGGGTTGATGGACCTGTAGAAAATGCAGTAGGGAGGGGAAAAGTGACCGGAATTGGAAAGACTATTATGTGGGTTGAAGGAAGAATCTGAACAGGTATAGTCATGGTTTTTACCGTGGTTGTCAGAACAGAGGTAGACAGTACTGATATAGTCTTATCAGACTTCGTTTCAGCAATCGGCATCGAAGTAGAGGACTCAAGTCCCGGCGATGAAGGCAATTTGGTACTCATAATCAGACTAATTTCCACAGTCTGCACAGAGGAAAGGGTTTTGAGCCCTGGTGCCGAGGGAACTGAAGACAATTTAGGTGTAAGCTCTGAAGACTTTGATTCTGGATCTTCAGGAGAAGAGGGAACCAAATGGTTCCTCTTCTTGTATTCTTTCCTAGGAGGGGGAGAACCCTCCGATGCAGAAAGAGCCTCTGAAAAAGGAGATCTGAGTAGTCATTTTAAAATAAGTTTATTGCGTCTCTCATTCAATGTACAGGTACTAAAGCCTGCACAAATATTACAGGGCAGCTGAACAGTTAAATGAGGTACATTTAAGCAGTATACACAAGAAGTATGTGTGTCTGAGTTTGGCATTTTACGGGCATACTGGTCGCAAGCTTTAAACCCAGTGGTACCTTTTTTGTCCGCCATAACCACAAAAAAAAAATCAAGGCCACTATCACCTGTAAATATCACAAGTCAACAACAAACCTACTACAACACTATAACACAGAGGTTTTCAACCAGTGTGCCATAGCACACTGGTGGACCTTAAGAGGTCAACAGGTGTCACAAGATTTTTAAAAAAGATAGTCTTTTAAAACTTAAGGATTACTTCACTCACCTGCTGTTGCTGTCACCAAAAATGTCCATCCACAACCCACCAAAAGCCACTTTGCCTACATTTTATTTTGAATTAAGTAATTACAAGAATTATCATGGAAGCAAGGTACTGTGGCACAGATGCTCTGACTAGCCCGAATACATATGGGTACAAAACACGATGCTGCCATCTTAGATGTGTTCAAGGACAACGGACCCCTATTGGTGGAGGGACTAGCAATTGACAACCTGTCCTGCATCACTATTTGTACGGATGGTGCCCAATCTATGTCATGAAGTATAAAAGGATTTGTTACACTGGGTCAAATAAAGAATCCTAAAATTATCTGTACTCATTGTTTTCTTCACAGAGAAGCACTAGTGTCAAAAGTATTGGTACCCAAGCTGAAAAAAGTACTAGACGAGAATGTCACAATTGTCAGTTATATAAAAAGCAGTCCATTACAATCATGATTGTTTGCAACACTATGTTACCCAAAGGAAGCTTCTCACATGGAGTTGTTATTCCATACAGAAGTTAACATTTCATACAATGTTAACAACAATGAAATAACAGCCCCAGACTACAATATTATAGGAAAAGACAGGAAATCTAGAAAGGGAAGACGAGTAGCTATATTATTTAAAAATCACCTAATTCTAGATCACAAACATTCCTGAATTTGACAATGCTGAACTTATCTTTGCCAAATTAAAAATTAATCCCAAAACAGACATTATTATTATTGGTGGTTATATCCCACCAGGAAACAATATCCCTACTCTGGAAAACATCCACTTCTCTCCCACAAGAAACAATTCTGATGGGAGACTTCAATATAAATTGGCTTAACTGCTCCTCAGAAAATCCATCTTCCCACATAAACCTCCATGGGTTTACTCAGCTCATCACCTCCCCTACAAGGGCTGATAAATCTTTCAAAAGACAGTCAATTCTTGACTAGATTTTAGTTAGCAGCCCCCCTCAGGCATCTCTATTAGGCTGTCTGCCAGACTGTCTAAGTGACCTTCAGCCAACCTTCCTTCTTAGGACTCGGACTCATCAAGTCATCCAACCCACCTTCCGCTTAATCAGGAACAAAAAAAATTAACTTAAATAGCTTCATCACCACTCTAACTAGTTGTAACTGGGAATCTCTCAGTTACCACTTGACAATGCAATTAACTCATTCAACAACACATTCTTAGACATATTGAATTCCCAATGCTCCCCCTAAAACTATCGGAGTAAAATCTAAGTATGCACCCTGGCTAACTAAAGAATGCAGATCCCTACTCAAGGCTAGAGACAAAGCCTGGCAACAATTTAAAAAAAAGACAAAACACAAACAACTAAGCAAACATACCTAGAACTTTGGAATAAAGCAAAAAATTAATAAAATTAAACAAAATCAACTATTACCAAAACATCCAAAATAAACATACAGAACCCCCTGGGCAGCAGTTAACATACTTCAACCAGGTAAATCCACCACACCTGCCCCAACAACAACAAACAATTCTGATAATATTGCAACCCAATTTAATACATTCTTCACAGAAACTATACAATCCCTAGCAAACTCTCAAGACTTTGACAGTAATCCTACCTCTCTTGCCCCCCCAGAATAGCACCACATCCCAAGACTCCACCTTCCACTTCAACCTACACCCAGTACTTGTAATAACTTTAAAGAAAAATACTTCAAAAACGTAAACCAACAACTCTAGCCACTGACAACCTTCCAGCAGAATTTCTACAAAGTGCAGGTGAAGCAATAGCCTATCCAGTAGTCATAATTCAAACTGTTCAATATCTGAAAGCCAGGTACCCATAATATGGAAAACCTCCCACATTCTACCACTACACAAGGAGGATAATTCCACTGAACTCATCAATTATCACCCAATTGCCATTCTACCTTCCTTATCCAAAATACTAGAGAGAGTCATGCACACCCAACTATTGGACTACCTTCTCACACACAAATTACTGTTGAACACCCAACATGGTTTCTGTCCCTTTCACACCACCACCACAGCACTACTATCCTTTACTAACACTGTTAACCACCACAGACACAATGGAGAATTTTATCAGCCATATTTTTAAACTTATCCAAGTCCACTGACATGGTCAATCACAAGAAACTCATCAATACTATCTCCACTCTAAACCTCAGCAACTCCACTATTACATCATCTGAAAGCTATCTAACAGGATGACTGAAAGCCGTTCAATGGCAACACCAACTTTCTCGTTATCTTCCAGTCTCCTTAGGGGTTCCACAAGGCTCAATCCTTGGCCACTACTACTCTCTCTAATCACTAACCACCTCAGGACCTCACCACCACAAACCGCTGTGGTACAATAAGGATACACCGATGACTCCACCCTAATATGTGCTGCCCCCACATTGGAAGACCTCCACACCAAAACCCAAGATTCCTTTCTGTCAGTAGAAATCTGGCTCACTAACTCCCAAGCAATTCTAAATCCCAACAGAACTAAGCTCCTCCTTTTTAGCCCAACCAGATTCCCTTCATCTTCCCAGTCCTTTAATATCTTCTCTAGGACCAAAACTATGATCACCCCAAACACTCACACTAAACTGCTCATGGTAGAAATTGATGACTTGAAATTTGATATTCACATAGAACAAACCATCAAATAACACAAAAGTTACCATAGCCCACACATACCTCCTATCAGCCCTCCTTTATGCCTCCCCAGTGTTAACCAATCTCCGCAAAACAGACCTAAACCTACTGGAATCTTGCTATAATAAAATAGCAAGATTTGCCACTGGAGCTTTACATAGATCACATTACTGTACAGCACTAAAACAGCTTAACTGGCTCGAATTCCCACAGCTTCTACACTTTAATCAACTAACCTTGGCCCACAAAATTCTCCACCTAAAACTCCTTCTCTCCGAAAACTGATTCAACCATGCACCTCAGCCCGATCTCTTCACTCCAGTAACCAACACCTTCTAGATACCGCCAAAGCCAACAACTCAGCTGGGAAATTCTCTAACTATATCCTTAACATTTTGAATAAGCTGCCAACCCCAATAACTTCTAACAGCTTTCTTTCACAATTCAAAAAGCTCCTTATATCACACCTAGTGGACACTGGCTATGTTCTTGCTACTCCCCTGATTATGCCTTCCTGACTTCCCAAACAATCTTCTACCTTCTTTATTTAAGTAACAGGATTTACCTCATCTGTTAAGTTTACAACCCTCCATCATTTTAATCACATATGCATGTGTATAACCTTCTCAATTATTTCAACTGTAACTGTAGCAATATGTGCTATGATGTGACTATTTCCATGAAATGAAATGCATGTCTTCTACTTTGTATTTGCCATCGATATAGTATCCTGTATGTTTGTTAAACTGCTGAAATGTCTGTAACTGGAACATTGACTGTTGGTGAAGCACCCACCAAGAGGAGAAAACGCTGAGAGAAGAAAGGAGCCACTTTTGAGATTTTAAGTATTTTGCTTCAGATTTGTTAAGTTTTTCTGCATTGCCGCCTACTTTTGAGCATTTTCTGGCTTGTTAAACTTGATTTCTGTGTTGGTAACTGTATTTAGAACACAACCTAGAGCTGATTACTAAATTTCCTGCCTGCACTTATTTTTAAAATTGTTTTTTTCTTAAAACTTGCATTTTATCTGTCTCTGGCCTAGCACTCAAGTGTGGGGTCATTTACTGCACTGTTCTAACTTGTTGATACTTGTGAACCTCTGCTTTCCTTAAAAAAAAACAAAAAAATCTTGCTTTTTTCCCACTTTTCTGAGATTTGAAAAAGTTTAGTTACAGATTTGCTGTTCTGAACCGTTTGTAAGCTTCTTGGAGGCCATTGTTTGCTTGGGCTAAAGAGAAGTCTCTGTGTTCATCAGTGGCAGTGATAAACATTGAGCAGCCTGCCTGCCCCTATGGGAGTGGTTACTGCCTTGAAACTGTAGTTTTATTGGCCATTTTGGGTCAATTCCTAACTCCTTGATCTCCCTGTCCTAAAACCCTCTTTTGCGCAGTTTTGCGTGTTTTTGCACATAGCGCAACATCGGGCAGCGCCGCCTAATTGGGTTTAATGTATTCCTGGCTCCACAAAGTCTGCTCTTCACTTTTTCCCTTAGAACTGCTCTATCTCTCAAATTAAACACCATATTCTCATTCTAAGGCCCCTCACTGGTCCAAATAAGTAATTTTACAAGTTAGCACTAATAAACCATAAGCACTACTTACTCTTATACTCTCTACGATTACCTTGTCCCCTATTGGTCCGTTTTAATTCAGTTCCCAATATTACTCTAGCATGTCCAAAGGTCAGTCAATGGTTTCCACTCCAGTCCAGCTGGTGAATCTGGGAATTTTGAGGCAAAGTTACAACGGTCTCATGTACACGGACAACCCTCTCCTCCTCCAAACAGGTTCAAATATATGTGAGAGATGCAACCATATAGCCAAACTGGAGGCTGAGCTCTCTCATCTCAAAACTGGTGTAACCAGTCAGGAGGAGAAGGTAACCTCACACAACACAATTCCAGTATCATAGTCCCACCACAACAGCGAACCAAACACAAAAACATACTCGGAGGCTCTAAATAAAAATCTACCTAAGCAACAGAGACCTCCAAAGCAGACATCCAAGCAAACGCTACCCCAAAACAAAACCATACAACACATAGCACACAGTCAGTGTGCCAAGCAGTCACAGCCCTTAAGGCTGAATAACACACCTGATACTCTTGTAATAGGTGACTCTATTGTCAGACACACTGACGTCCCGCTCACCAGGCTGAATAAAGAGAAGGTCACAGTGAGCTGCCTGTCGGGCGCTAGGATCCGCCACATAACGCAAGCACACAGGTCACTCCAAAGCAAATACAAATATGACTCAGTCATTGTACATGCTGGTGTGAATGACCGGAGACGTACCTCCCTCGACTACATGAAAAGAGACAGAGGAGCTCTCTGATCATGTAGCCCAGGCCGGTATGACCCTGACATTGAGCAGCATCTTACCCTCACCTAGAATGATGCCACAGTATAAAGACAAAATGATCGATTTTAACAATTGGCTAAAATTTTGGTGTCATTCAAAGGGGATCCAGTGTCTGTCAGCCTGGGATGACATGCTCGACAAGCCACGTTGCTTCGCTAGGGACGGCTTTCACCTGTCACCCCTGGGCTTTCGGATATTGGCAAAGGCTCTTGCCACCCCCATAGTGCCTTTTTTAGGCAAGGCTCAAAAGTCAAACCCACCTCCATAGACAGCACAAGGAACAAGAAACTAAGGGTAATGCTGCTAAACGCCAGAAGTCTTAACCTCAAGATGCATGCACTCGAAGCTCTCCTCAGTATGGAGAACATCAATATCTGTGCAGTGACAGAAACCTGGTTCAAGGCTCCAGAGAGCACCCCAGCACTACCAGGTTATACCTCATATCATGCTTTTCGGCCCCAAAACCCAGACCGTACCACAAAAAGAGGGGGAGTTTCCATATTTATCAAGGATATCTACACCTCCAGGTTAGTGGCATTGCACGAAGTATCGGAGACCATCCATGTGCAACTGACAGTGGGCAAGACTGCTTTTCAGTTTATAGCATCCTGCAGACCACCCTCTCAAAGTCAGGAATCCCACTTGGCTTTCCTGAAAACATTGGAGAACATGAAGATCTCTCCGAACACTATTATATTGGGCGACTTCAACTACCCAAATATAGACTGGGAGAATTACTCAAGCCCCAGCACCTTAGCCCAAAGGTTCCTGGAATTTATAAACTCAAATGCTATGGAACAACTAGTCACCACTCACACAAGAGGGGAAAACATACTAGACCGGATCATTACCAACATGGGGACTCTATGCTCCATACTAGAAGTATATCCCTCATTGGTAAGATCAGACCATAAATTAATTTCACTGGATATCCACATCCCGACCCCACCCCCAGCCAAGAAAACCACAGTGAAAAACTTCTCAAAAGCGAACTTCACACTTCTCAAAACCGAAGTGGAATCCTTCAAGGCCCCAGGGCCAGTGGAAACTACGGCCCAAACTGCAGAATCCTATATAAACGCATTCTACGGACATCTCCAGGAATGCATGGATCATGCTATCCCAAACAAAATCAAGACGCAATCATCCAAAGGCAGGCGTCCAGTCTGGTGGACCCCAGCCATAAACAAACTGTGCAATAGAAGGAGGAAGCTACTACATGATAGAGCAAAATCCCTAAAAGGGAAGGCATCTCTGATCAGTACTAGCAAAAAATTACGATCCCTCATAAAATCCTCCAAGGCCAGCTTTGAGAGAAAAATTGCACAGGACACTAAAGACAATCATAAGGCTTTTTTCAGTTATGTTAGGAACCTGGGATGCAACTCCCAGACTTGTTCTGAGTTGATTCTAAGCGACAAAAAATACACTGAACCCACGGACATCGCCAATATCCTGGCAGACAGGTTCAGTGCAAACTTCTCCTCTCCCCCCCAAAAGAGCAAGTATCTATCCCGGCAGAGTGCAGCCTCCCAAACATCTCTGATGCTCAGGTGAAGGCCGCCCTCTCTAAAGCAAAAAACACTGCTTCCATGGGACCAGATGGCGTCCCGGGTTGCATCCTACATGAACTCCAAGAAGAACTAATCCCTCAAGTAAAACTGCTGTACAATCTCAGCCTCACTACAGGATATGTGCCCAAAGAATGGCGTACAGCAACAGTGGTCCCACTCCACAAAGGTGGCACCTCTGCGGACCCTGCAAACTATCGCCCCATAAGCCTGACTAGCCTAGTCTGCAAGGCTATGGAGAGGATCATCATGGAACTCATAAACAAAGACATTGGGGACCTACAGACACTAGATCCTACCCAATTTGGCTTTGTCAAGGGCAGATCCTGCCTTTTGAACCTGGTCGACTTCTTTGAAACAGTCACCAAGGCCATAGATGAAGGGAAGGTAGTCCACACAGCCTATCTGGACCTCGCAAAGGCATTTGACACAATACCCCACTCGGGCATCATAGATAAGCTATCCAGCCTAAATATAAACCCCTATGTCACAAGATGGGTCGCAAACTGGCTCAAAGACAGAACCCACAGAGTCAGAGTTGCTGGAGCCATGTTAGACTCGAAACCGGTCACAAGTGGCGTCTCACAAGGTTCTGTCCTGGGACCTCTCTTGTTCGGTATTTACTTTTCTGAGGTACAGGCCAACGTGGGAGGACTATGGCTCACCAAGTTCGCAGATGACTGCAAAGTGGGTGCCATAATCGACTCTCCAGCTGACACAAACATCCTTCAAAAAGGTCTCGCAGAGACGGATAACTGGTGCCAGAGCCATGGCCTAAAGCTAAATGCCAAAAAGTGTACAGTCATAACCTTTGGAAAAAACAATGTACCCACAAATTACCACATAGGTGGTAACCCATTAAGTACAGAGAAAGTAATTAAGGATCTGGGGACCCAAGTTGATAGCAATCTCTCCTTTGGCAACCACATTGCCAAAGTGGTTAGAAAGACCTTCTACATAGCCCACCTCATCATGAAAGGATTCACATCTAGATCAAGAGAGGTAATCGTGCCCCTTTATTCATCCCTCATCAGGCCCATCATAGAATACAATGCCTCCTTTGGGATGTACCTTACCCGACACCTGCAACAATTAGAAAGACCCCAAAAGTATCTCACCAGGAGGATCAAGGGACTCAAACAGATGCCATATGCTGCATGGTTAAAAAAACTCCAGCTCTACTCAGTTGCATACCGCCTACTTCGAGGCGATCTATGCCTGACATATAAAGCTATGTCCAACCCAGAATTAATGGACATGCTCCACCTCTGTAAATCTAAATCACTTAGAGCCACGCGCTCGAGGGACTTGAGCCTCAGCACAGAAATAAATAGAACATGCTGGAGGGACAGATTCATAACCCAGAGGCTCCCTTCGCTCTGGAATAGAATTCCAATTCATGTTAGGCAGAGCATCTCACTGACTCTCTTCAAGAAGAATCTTGATGAGTGGATGGGGGATCGTAGGTTTGTCTCAGGGATTACTTCCGTGTCACTATTAGACAGAGGCACAGTAAACTAAACTTTAAAAAGGGCACAGTATACTCAAATCAAGGGGTGGCATAAGCCAAACACAATCGGGCTAGGCTTATAAATGCCCCAGGGCAGATAGCCTAGTATGAACCTATGTATGCTAGTATATGCTGACATTATCCTTGTAACTAGAGTTTTTCTACCGGGCCTCCACTGAAAAGGGACCTATGACCAGTTGGACTTTCCTGGTAAACAAATGTAAAATAAATAAATAAAGAGATGTTAGGTGGTTATCTTATTGTCAAGTTCTATTAAGATTTTATGAACTAAGAGAAGAAATCCTAACTTTTTTGACAACTCAACAATCTCACTTAGCTGATTTTCTCAATGATGAGCTTTGATGCAATAATGGTGCATTTCTTTCTGATTCAATCTTTGAACACACTTAAAAGTATGCAAGCAGATTGTGAAAATATTCTTACTTCCAAAATTAATGCTTTCAAAGAAAAACTGATGCTTTGGGAAGAAAGAATCAGAAGAAAAAATGCAGTAGAAATGTTTGAGCCAACAAAAAGGTGGAAACTGGGATGGAAGTCTTATAGATCTAATTTTACAAACATTAAGATTACTTAGTATAAATACTGAAAAAAATATTTTCCCTCAGTTGACATATCATCTTTGAATTGGATAAGAGATCCATTTGTCTTAAATGTGTGCCAATTGGCAAATTTAAATATTACAGAAGAGGACGAGTTGACAGGGATAAGAAATGACAGAGGATTAGAGCTTATACATTCAACAACAGATGCTACTTCATTTTGGTTCTCTCTTAAAAGTGAATTTCCCAATATTACAAAAAAAGCAATAGAAGCACTTCTTTTCTCCATGTCATATTTGTGCAAATCAAACTTTTCTGCAATGAATACTATTAAGAACAAAAAACAGATCAGGGCTGGAGACCATGGAAGAAGATTTAAGAGTATGCCTGTCTAAAATTCAGCCCCACACAAAAGACATTTTAAAACAATGTCAAGCTCAGATATCTCATTAAATATTAAATGTAAGTAAAAAAAGAGGAAAGATTTTCTAAATCAATCAAAATTATACCTATTTTTTGTCAGGCAAAAAATATATTTTTTGGTGTGCTGCAAGATGTTTGCAGTTAGTGTGTGCCACGAGATGAAAAAGGCTAAAAATCTCTGCTATAACAGTATAGCAACCAAACTTTTTTTTTTAATATATAAAGAAGAGAGAAGGAAAGAAAAGGATACCACCAACAATGGTATCCCGAAAATACCACAGAGGGTAAGGGTAGGAGCTACCAACGATGGTAGAGAAGAATACCAGAAAAAACGTAAAGGAGAGGAAGAAAGAGGCACTTTACCAGATAAAAGATAGCAAGAAGGTATTTATCAACCAACGATAAAGATTCAACAAGAAATAAGTTTTATGAACAAAGAAAAAGTACAGTTTTGTACCTACCATAAATGTAGATGTTCGAAGATCCACATTGCTGCAGTCATAACTAATGGGTAGTCCGCTGTCCTCGGTCGGCCCGAATACCAAAGTGTTAGGCTGGCGTCGGTCATGGTGCTTAGATCTGACGTCAGTACGCCATGGTACTAAAGCGCATGACCGACGTCATATCCTCAGTCTTTTCTTGCCCCAGATGTCAGAAGGCCCTAAAAGGAAAGGCCATAGCCAAAAACATGCAAACACCCATGTACAAACCATAACTACGCCCCAAACCACACAACCACCTCTAACTACAGTGGGGAAGGAGGGAGGGAAAATTGGACTGCAGCAATGTGGATCTTCGAACATCTACATTTATGGTAGGTACAAAACTGTACTATGTTCTTCATCTCACATTGCTGCAGTCATAACTAATGGGTAGAATCCCAAAGCAAAGGAACAGGGAGGATGGCAAAATTATAAAGCATTGGGAGCTGCTAACATGCCCTGTAAAACTGCAGTGGCAAACCCAGCCCTAGATTTAGAGTAAAGAGGGAGATGGTAATGTTTAGAGAAAGTGTGCACTGAACTCCAAGTAGCTACCTCCAAAATATCTTTAGTAGCTACACCCCTTAAAAAAGCAGTTGAAGTGGCAGTAGCCCTAGTGGAATGAGGTCCGATTCCAGCCGGAATCTCCTTGCCATGATGAGAATAACAAAAAGCAATACAATGGCCAATCCACTTAGAAATAGTTTGTTTAGAAACAGGTTTCCCCTGAGAACCCAAAGCAAAAGAAACAAACAACTGTTGAGACTGTCTGAACCCTTTAGTTCTGCTCAAGTAATAACGTAACTGCCTGTGAATATCCAAAGAGTGCAAAATTTTCTCCCCTTTATTTTGGGGATCAGCATAAAAAGTAGGCAAATGAATAGACTGGTTCAAGGCCACATTTGAGACTACTTTAGGCATGAAAGTAGGGTTAGTACGCAAAGAAACCCTGTCCTTATGAAAAATTAGGAAGGGTTCAACTGCCATAAGAGCCTGTAATTCAGATAACCTTCTAGCAGACGTAATGGCCAACAAAAAAGCTGTCTTCCAAGACAAAAACTTCAACTCAGCTGTAGCTGCAGGTTCAAAAGGAGATAAAGTGAGTTTCTCCAACACAAAATTGAGATCCCAGGAAGGAGTAGGAGCTCTACGTGGGGGTCTTATGTTCTTTGCCCCTCTAAGAAATTGCTTGAACAAGGGATGAGAGAATAAAGTTGGGTCACAGTCATAGTGAGCAGAAATGGCTGCAGCATGAACTTTTACTGAGGAGAAAGACAAACCTTTGTCTAGTAATTCTGTAAGATACTGAAGTGAAACACTCAAATTAGGTACTGAAACATCAAAGCAGTTTGCTTTGCTCCAAAGAAAAAATCTCCTCCATTTATCAGCATACACCTTCCTTGTACTAGGCCGTCTGGCCTCCAAAATAACATTCAAAACTTGTTGAGGAAGCTGCGACCCTCCAGGGTCTAGAACCGAATATGCCAAGCTGCCAGATGCAGGGACTGTATCTTGACATTGATGAAATGATTGCCTGCCTGAGTCAAAAGGTGTGGACTTGCTGGCAAAGGCCAAGGAGGCTCCCGTACTAAACTCCGCAGTAGAGGGTACCAGTGCTGACGTGGCCAATCTGGAGCTATAAGAATCATGGAGGGCTTGTCCTGTCTGACCTTCACGAGCACCTTGGGAAGAAGAGGCAGAGGAGGAAAGACATAGACGTGAAGATTGCTCCAACTGAATGATAGAGCATCCACCTTCCATGCTTTTGAATGAAACATCTTTGTGCAAAACTTTGGCAGCTGGAAATTTAGTGGGGAAGCGAACAGATCTATGTCTGGAGTCCCCCAAATCACTGTCAACTGTCGAAATACATGAGGATCCAGTTTCCACTCGTGAGGATCCACCATCTGTCTGCTCAATACATCCGCTAAGGAGTTTTGTGCTCCTGGCAGAAACCTTGCTTGAAGAGTGAGGTGCAAACTGAGAGCTGTCTCCCACAAAATCATCGCTTGTCTGCATAGTGGGTACGAATGGGTTCCCCCTTGCTTGTTGATATACCACATGACAGTTGTGTTGTCTGTTTGAATCAACACTTGTCCTGGGTGTAGTAGATCCTTGAAGGCCATCAATGCAAATTGGACTGCTAACATCTCCTTCATGTTGATATGCAAGTGTTGAAGTCTGGCAGGCCACATGTCTTGAACCCAATTTCCATTGAGGTGTGCTCCCCAAGCCTTGTCCGAGGCATCTGTCGTTAAAATCTGACTCGCCTCTGGTCGGGTCACAGAGAGTCCCTTGTTTAGGTGACATTCCTGAGCCCACCACAAAAATTCCTTTTGAATGCAAGGTATTATCTGAATGACAGTGTCCAAATTGTGGCAGTGTTGTGTCCATACACTCTTGAGATACCATTGTAACTTCCTCATATGCAGTTTGGCATTGGGAAGCACCAGAATACAAGATGCCATGAACCCCAAGGCTTGAAGGACTGTCCTTGCAGTCAGCCTGGACCGGTGAGACAATTGCTGGAAGTAAAGGGAAAGATTTCTTTGCTTGTCCGGGGTCAAAAACGCCATCTGAGAGGCTGTATTCAGTCTCACACCCAGAAAGCACATGTCCTGAGAGGGTACTAGACTGGACTTTATTTCGTTCACAGAATACCCTAGGCACCTTAACACTGCCATAACATACTGAAGATGGTGAAGTAGCTTGTCTTTGTCTTGAGCCAGAATCAGGCAGTCGTCCAAATAAGGATAAATTTGTATTCCTCTTAGCCTGAAGAAGGCTATCACCGGCGCCAGAACCTTTGTGAATACCCTGGGCGCAGTAGATAAGCCAAAGGGCAATGCAGAGAACTGATAATGTAAAGTCCCAGCCCGAAAACGCAGGAATCTCCTGCAGCTTGGTCTGATAGGAATATGAAGATAAGCCTCCTTGAGATCCAGAGTTACCATCCAGTGATCTCTGCCTAGCATAGGTAGAAGTTGTTGCAAAGTCAGCATCTTGAATTTTGGAATGTCCAGGTATGTGTTGAGAATAGACAAATCCAGAATTGGCCTCCAAGTGTCTCCCTTCTTTGGTACAAGAAACAGGCGAGAATAAAATCCAAGGCCCACTTCTAATGGAGGAACCTGCTGGATAGCTCCCATTTGAAGAAGTAAAGCAATCTGTTTGTGAGCCTCTGCCTTTTGCTGAGGAGGAACGTCTGGCATGCCCTTGAAAGGGGGCAATGTGTGGAAATAAAACTTGTAGCCTCGGTTTATAATGTCCAACACCCATTTGTCCTGGGTGACTAAAAGCCAATTTTGCCTGAAAAGTGCCAACTTTCCACCTAGAGGAGCTGCCAGACAAGAAGGATCGGGCAGCTGAAAATGCAGGTCATTGGGTCTGTTTACGAAAGGACTGGCCCCTGCCCTCACCAGCAGACTGCGCAGGGGAACTCCACGTCCTAGGCCTAAAAGATCCCTGTGCATGAGCTCTGCCCCTACCACGTCTAGATCTACCCCTAGACTGTAAATCAGAAGAAGGGTAAGCCCATCCCTTAGTAGGCCAATTTCTGCTAAACTTAGGGGGCTGCACTTGTAAGAAATCTTTAACAGTCTACATAGACTTAGCTTTATCCTCCATCTTTTTCAAGACTGACTCCACAGGAGAACCGAACAAAACTTCAGACTGAAGAGGAGCATCCAAAATTCGAGCTTTAACATGCTCTGACAAGTTCTGATCCTTAAGCCAAGCGTGACTACGAATAACAGATCCAGTGGCAGCCACCCTAGAAGAGGCCTGCAAAGCATCAAAACCACACTGCAAAGAATGCTTACCCACCTGATCAGAGGCGTGAACCAAATCCTGTAATTCTTTACACTCTATGCCCTCTGCTAAAGCATCCACCTTAGATTTCAATTGACTAAGAAGAAAATTCTGGTATTTCAGCATATGAAACTGGCAATTTAAAGCCCTCATTGCAAGAGTGGAAGAGGTATACACTTTTTTACCCCACCTATCCAGAGCTCTAGAGTCCTTATCCATAGGAACTGGATTCTTTACAACAGAAGCCCTGACACCCTTAGGTCCCTGGCTAATAGTTTCAGGGTCCGCCCTGGGGCTCTTATACAAATATTTATGAGCCTCTGGCACCCTGTAATACCTGTCTGGCTTAACCGGGGCAGGAGGCAAAGAGTCTGGATTAAGTGAAGCCTCAGAGTAAACATCCTGTACAACATCTAAAACCGGAGGTATAGCCAAGGGCCTATGTTGTGGTAAAAACAAGAATTCCCTAAGCCTCTTTCGGGAATCTGAGAAATCCTGACCTTCCCATTTGAAATGCTCCCTCATAGAATGCAGGGTTTCAGAAAAAGAAAAATCCTCCGGAGGGGAAGCAGAGGGACTAGAATCTTCTGCGTCAGAATCAGAATAAGGAGGAAAATCCTGAATGTCTTCAACCGAAGACACTGAATAATCTGAAGAATGTTTCAATCCTTCCACCTCTGGCTCCACCCTAGGCCTCTTATCTGGAGGGGGCATAGAACCTCTAATCAAGGTAATTAAATCTTCTGCCATTTTAAGCATGTGCTTTTTAGGCACAGAACCTGCAGAACTAGGACTGACACCAGAGGAAGACAAACCAGGCCTGGCCTTAGAAGGTACCTTAGATACAGAGAGAGAAAGCCTAACCACCTTATGTAAAGAGGGAAGCACAGCAACCTGAGAGGCCCCCTCAGCCTGACCTGACTCCTGAGAGGCTACATCTTGCAAAACCAAAGGTTCCCCTTGAGACTCAACTGAGACCTCGGCCGAATCCACCGACTCCACCGCGGTCTCTAAAGAACCGGCGTCCGGAACGGACGACTCATCCTGCTTAGTTTTCAAAGATTTCTCCTTACGCTTCTTCGCGGTAGCGGGCGTCTGAGGATCCGACGGCATATTATAATTACACCGCTTACCGAAAACAAGCCTAGCACAATCTAGCCTACGCTTAATAGTGCGCTTATTAAATTTAGCACAAAAGCGACACCCGACTACGTCGTGCTCAGGCCCCAAACAAGGAATACAAAGAGAGTGGTAATCCCTATGAGGTATCTGTTTCCCACAAGAAATACAATTATTCACTTTTTCTGACATCCGGATTTAACTGAGGCAAGAAAAAACAAAAATATTCCCCAACGGGGTACTTAGCCCAACTTGGTCTTCGGTCTGAAACTCAGAATACGAAAATTTCAGGACGCCGAACGGCACTTGCAAACGCTGCTTCTGCTTCGGACCATGCGGCAAAAAAGACTGAGGATATGACGTCGGTCATGCGCTTTAGTACCATGGCGTACTGACGTCAGATCTAAGCGCCATGACCGATGCCAGCCTAACACTTTGGTATTCGGGCCGACTGAGGACAGCGGACTACCCATTAGTTATGACTGCAGCAATGTGAGATGAAGAACATCCACTTAGTTGAGAGTGAAAGGCTTGACACGTCCTGACAAGTACACGGCAAACGAGATCTGAGGTAATGGGAAGAGAGGCACTATGGGCAATCTTAGCACAAGAGTTTTTTTGGCTGACGTGAGCTTGGTTAAACAAGGAAGGATTCCAAACAGCCACTCGCAGAAGTCTGTAAACACGCAGAACAATATTGTTGTTTTTAACGTATAAAAAGTTTATTAAAACTAAACATGTTTTCGTCACTCAACAAGAGTAACTTCTTCAGAAATACAATAAACACTCCAGTATGGTGTCATTTAAAAAGTCTGCTTCAAGGCAATGTGATTATACTAGCCAATCAGCAAGCCTCTTTTAGTTAAAAAGAAAGTAAGGTTTAACACAGGCTAAGAAACACTGTCTAAGTAACTAAGTACTGCAGCCGAGTCAGAACCCAGGATTGATTCCGAGCCCATCAGTAAGGAATGAATGGAGATTAACAACATCAGATCATGCTAAATCTGACTGGCACACTGTTAGAAATCAAGGGTATGCATACCCCAGAGGTCGCTAGTTGTGGACCATCTCACCTGAACCAGATTCTGTCTACCAGAAAACAAGGCAGACATTTTAGAATATAAAATGATAAAGATGATGGTTACTCAAATTACCACAAGTCAAACAGACAGCAGGAATACTTCTCCCCTATGATGTCTCAACCAAGCCAACTGAAGCATCAACCTAATGAAACAAACTGAAGTTTCAGCATGACAAAACTAGAAAAAAAGAAGCATTTTTTGCAGGGGCAATTTCCCCACCCTAGCACTCTAACTTTACGGCTGCACAACAGTGTGTGTGTGGGGGCGGCGCAGAACTTTCAATCACAGCTGGTTAAAAACAGACACCACACTAGTAGTGATTTTCAAATGGAAAAAGTATTCAGGGACTTCCAAATCAGGGAACAGAAATCAGTCCGTTGAAAGTCCAACACTTAAGAACACAAATAAACAAGAACTACTGAGGAAGAAGTAGAAGTCAAGAAGAAAAGTACACACTGCAGAAGCCCTTAGGAATAAACAGTATGGTGCTCTCTGCAATGGAAGCACCTTGCCTCATCCCTATTCAATGAAAGGCATAAACAATGAAAGACCCAGGTGGTGTTTATTTATGTATGGGGGTGAAGCCACCCAGATGGGAGTGCAGTCGGCATAGTGCTTCTGTAAAAAACACATGGGTTCCACTAGCTTGACAAGAAGTACTTCAATGACTTCCATTTTCTGAGTCAGCAACTAATGAGCTGTCCAGGATCTGTTGTTACAGTTAGATAAAATACACATCTCAAAAATTCCAAAATTACGTTGTAGAAGCATAAATGGCAGAAGGCCTTCAAAACAGGATGCTGTAAATTAATGTCATCCCAGAGGATGAAATATTTCTGAACCTGAGGTCCAGACTATAAAGGTTGGTGAATCTATGCACAATGACCAAGTGACTGCAATGTAGATGTCTGCTATGGACACATTTCTGACAAACCTTAGAAAGAGAAAATGTTTGTCTCAGCAGAATGCCTTTTAACCCCATTATCAACTGTTGGTTAGATTCATGGTAAAAAAAAAATACAATGAAAATAACAATGCAGTGTGCAAGCCTTTTATTGTTGGTTACCTGATAGCCTGCATTGAGAAAGGTAGAAAAGAGTGCAAGACTGATGCACTGGAAGTTATGTAAACACTGTAGTATAACATCGCAGTAGAAATATGAACAAAAAATTACTGACAAAGGAGAAGCAGTGATCATGTAGGTTTACCCAACACTTAATCAACTATATGTAAAATATACTGCAGCCAAAATGGATAAAAGTTTTATTCATCACTGACATATCTACAACTATTATAAATTGTGTTCTCTGGTGCTATAAATGCATTTATTCCCTTCACAAATCATCATTGAGCATTACATTCCTGTGCTCAGGAACAGACATGTGCCTCTGATAAGGCATGTCAAAATGACAACCACTAATTAGACAAACTCACTCATCCCTGCCCCAGTATGCCCATCAGTTTAGCTATGGGCACCTCCCAGCAATCAAAAAACAATAAATAGTTTGATACACTCGATGCTAACAAGTTATATAATAATAATATAAACTTGATTAACATACCTGAGTTGGGGCGAACAGAAAATTCTATGCCTAGGTTGAATCACAAGAAGTCATTAAGGTAGAAGTTAGAACACTATACCACAACAAAGCTCAGAAAGCTGGAACCTGGAGAACTATGTACACAAAAGTGCACTTTAGTGTATGGTTGCTGCAATTAATGTACATCACTGAAGAGTGATCATTTTAAAAAGTACAACATAACATTTGGGTTCACCCACTTTCCATTCCTATATTTTGGCCAGATTTTTCATTAGCTAGATCCTTTATTTCCTGTGAGAATTAACACTGGAGTTATGCTAATATTCTACAGCATATCCTGTTTTGTGCATGAGGTACATGTACAGCCAGCATCATTATGTCCTCTTATACCCATCACAGCGAAATGCATTTGCTGCTAGGATCATCTGCTCTTTGAGTCCACTTTTGCTTTCATAGAGAGGTATATTTATTGCACAGCACTACGCACAGACCAGAATTATCTATTACAAGTCACTGTGGCCCCTCTTTGAAGAGGTGCTATAAAGCTTTAATGTTACAGAAACTGCACATCATATATCAGCTGTTCTGCTAAATAACTTATACACAGCTGCAGTGGTTTCTTCAAATAGGGTAACTGAAACAGTTATGTCAACACTGATTCTGAAGCAGTTCTGTGGCACAGAGTGATAAAGCTCTGACTACAACCTACACAATACAGGATTACATAATTAGAAAACAGCTTTTAACATATCACAATCTAGACTTATTAACTACCCAGTGCATTGTCCACATCTAATATAAACTATGTTCCATACATGTACCTACATTTGGTAGGTAACAGTAATATAGCAGCAAACAGATTTTCTATGTGCACTTGTTATGTTTTCTTTATCCACTCCTAGTGTTCCAACTTAATGCATCTTTCATATTTTTTTTGCATTTTTTGTGATATTGTACATCATCATTATTCTTGCATTCATTTGCCTCAAGGTCCATGTTGTGTCTGAAAGGATTTTTGGAGCAGTATACTTACACAGTTAACAAATGGTAAACAAACGCACATGCACACATCAGGTCGTCCATCCTGGGAGGAGGAAGGCAAACCATCCCACTGCAGTGTAGATTCCTAGCAGTGATTCACACAAAGACGACAGTGTAAAGGGCCATGAACAGCATGACATCACAGCACTATGCTCTGTAAGCAGAATCTACATGGGTGGGAATGTATCTATATGTCAGGTCACCATTACCATGGGGTGTGAGATATGCAAACTACCACGGGGTGGGAAAGTTAGGGCTAAAGCAGAAAACCTCAAATGTAGCACAAAATTGAATAAATGGCTAGATGTCTCAGGAGGAGTGATAGCTAGCAGGTATCAGGGGACAAAAAAGACTATATACCAATATATAAAGCTGTGATAAGACCAGTTATTGAGTTCTGCACATCTCCATCTTCACATAACATTTCGCAGACAAGTTAGAAAGGATTCAGAATTTTTTTACCAAGACAGATCACAAGTGTGAAAAAGTTAAAGTACAAGATCAGTTTGGAAATACTATCTCCTCACTCTATAAACTGCAGATTACTTCTGGGTGACCTAATACTGATTTACAAATCTATGAAAAATAAAGAAACCACTGCTGCTCTGGGAAGAGAGCAAAGCAAAAATATATTTGAGACAAGAAATAACAATGGCTCTATATATCTTCATTTGGAAGAAAATCCTTTCACAGCCGGGAAGGTTTAATTTGGAATATAATCCCTACCAAAATAAGGAAGGGCAGGTGCAGTAGATCTATTTAAGAACAGTTTGGATACCTGGATACATAGAAAAGTGTACCATCCAGTACTGAAAGGTGGCAAATTCATAAAAGGCCTTGACAAGACTTACAATTTGCAAATCTATACCTTGACATTAAAAAAGAAAGATTCCCAAGCAATATTTGGTTACTCATGGGAAGCCAATAGATATAGGATGCCAAAATCTGCCACACCTGTAAAATGTGCCTCCCACCTGTACTGTCTGATGAAAGTTTGGACTGTAATCCATGTGACGTCTTCCAAAATACCTTGTGCAAAAACATTTCTGAAGTTGCAGCACACTATGTTTGGGATGCAACTGTGTCTTCTGAAGTTTTACATAGCAAAAGACAACACAATGGGCCAGCCATTTGGACAAATCCTGTTTACTGACAGGCAGGTTTATTCACCACTTTAATAAGATGTCTAAGTAAGGGATCACATTTGAGGAGGGATCTTTATCCATGGGAAGTAACCACAAGCACCTGTTTACCTTTCCAGATCAATTTCCGGAGTTTTACGGACATCCACCTGTCATAGCTAAACTCCTTTTTCCCCATGCTGATCGTCTGACAAACAGTTAAAACACAGAGCAGCTTCAGTTCTTTTTTGCTGAAAAGGTTACTGCATAAAGTTTTATGCCATGTCCTGAGCAATGGCATGCTTAGACCACTGTCCTCAGTCAGAAAAACATCCACAAGTACTTCTAATATGATTCAAAGGACCAGTATTTTTTTCTCCTTGGGAGATCCTCTGAACTAATTTAGGAGATGTGTAAGATTTTGTCTTTTCCACTGGGAAACAAAAAAATTAAACAAATTAATGGATTACCCCCCCCCCCCCTCCCCTTAACTTCTCATACAGTTGAACTTATTAGACTTATATCTTTGGCAACTTGCTGCAAATTACTCATTTTATCCCCCTGTAGATTATACTAACCTTATGTATCAGGGTGAAGATGGTGGCAGCCTACACAACAGTAGTGATCCCTACACTGGAACACCTGTTGTTAAGGGCAGCAGAGTATGTTCACATATCTGCATTACGTTTACTGTAGGGATCACTGCTGCAGTGTAATCCTTCTGTATGGAAAGAATACTAGATTATCTATTCCCAGAGGGATGTAGCACTCACAGCATGTCCTCGATGATACCAGCTGCAAATCATGTATCATGTAGTATGACTCACTGTCTTCTTTTAAACAAGCTAGATGACTGGATGGATATCCACAATTTTACACAGGATTGACTGGTATGGCCTTCCTGGAGAAAGGAAGTGCTTGCTTGAGGGTAGGATACTGGCAAGTCGAGAATGGTCACGAGACTCAGTGGCTTTGAAACATCTATTAATCTATAAATATTTTGGCAAAATAGTTGTTTGTGCATGGATTGGTTCACTGCCTGCAATAACACTTATCTTAAGCATAAAGCAGGGATTTATCCTTATGAAAGAGCACATATTGGTCTGTACCCATAAAGGTTTGGAACTGAAATCCATCTAGCTGAGGTTAACTGCAGACCAGAGAGTGCCTGGCACAAAGTTCATACGAGGGAAAGGTTAATTTTCCAATCACAACATTCAATTCTTTTTTTAATTTCTCCAAGTCTTTTGGGTTTCTAATACCATGGCAGGAATGGACCCCATTCATAAGTCAAAGTATCACTAAAGTTCATGAAATTACTATTGTTTCAATCTTTGATGTTAGCCAGAAGTACTCTTCACAGCATCCGCAATGTGCCCAGTAATGACTCCTCCTGCAATTTGTATGGATTTACATTTACTGGTAACATATCAAAGTATGACTGTAAATTCTTTTTTTATAAGACCCATTGCTCTTACTACTACTAGAACTACCTGAAGGTTGGGCAGAAAATATTATTGTAGAAAAAGGTGATGTGTAAAGCAGGTTCAGAGACAATTACATACATATGCTATCATAAGGTTTAGATTGGAAGTATATAGGTGGAGGGTGAACAGTGTTACAAAATGTATATAGTTGGGAGATGCTAGCAAACTATTCATGTATTGGTGAAGACTGGTTGTGGGGCACAGAATTTCAAATGAAGAGAAATGGACTGATGATGGTGCAAGCTGAAGATACCAGTGGTATTTATCCTGGTGATGTACAGGAGCAGATCCACTGATTGAAGTTTTTGTTGTGTTTTGAATGTGTTTGCATTTTGAACGGATTTCAGTGATAGCGAGATTTGATTCCATAGTATAGCTATGCTATTTGAATACAGAGAATCACCCGCAGTATTAGATAATTTGATTATAGTGATTAGGGATTTCTGTCTAGAGCACAAAATTCTACAGGTGAGAAGTGCTATATTAAGCTGTTAAGGGCTGAGCAATTTTCTGGCTTATACAGAAGTCTGTGTGTTTTAGACAGCCGAGAAAGAACAAGGTGATGTGGTAATTCTATCCAGTTTAATTCTCTGAGGGCTAAGTGGTTTGGTCTATTATTATAGCTTACTGCAAATGTGGCTATTTTATTGCAACACTGCTCAAGTTTGGACAGTTGCAAGATTTGAAGTTTAGTGAAGAAAGGGGGCAGCATAGAGGAAATATGTCAGTAACAAAATAGTGGCTACATATCTTCTGGCCAATTCAGTGAGGTAGTTTTTTTAACGTTGTGTACTGTACCTAGTTTTTGATGACTTTTTTTAATCACGTGTAATATATGGTGGCTGAATTTCAACTAGCCATCTATGATGATGCCTATTAATTTTGTGTGGTTTACTTCTATCACTGTTGTTGGCAAAAATAACAGTGAATAGTATTGTTTAAGTAGAGAACCGGGGTGAAAAGTACCTTTTTTTTAGGGTTTAGAAGCAGTTGTAAATTATTTAACCATGTTTTAATCTATAAGTATCATTGTATTTGGTCTTGGAGTTTAGAGACAGGGAGATTTGGATGAACAGATTAGGGTTGAGCCAAACAGCATGTTGAACTAGGGTAGCATTTTTTTTTGGAGCAGCATAGAGGTCATTAATGAATATGTTGAAAAGAACGAGGCCTAGTATAGATCCTTGTGAGACACCAATACTTACTGGCAAGAAGGTGGAGAAAACATGTTTTCACATCTGTTTGAGAGATAGCTATGGAACCACTGCAGTGAAGATTTGGTGAGCCGTAAGGATGAGAGTTTATACAAGAGTTTCTGGTGGAAGGCCATAATAAAAGCTTTTGACAAGTTTAGGAAGATGGTAGATACTTGGCTTCTGGCATTTTAACAAAACTCAGCAATGCACTAGTCATGTTGTGATGAGGAAGGAAGCTATCTGGGCTGAAAACAGAAGCCTAAGTATTAGACAGCTGATAAGCCGCTTATGAATGTATTTTTCTAATATTTTTGACAGGGGAAATAAAATGGCAGTTGGTCTATAGTTTGAAAGATCTGTATTGATTCCACCACCCTTGTCAAATGGAATAATGAATGATTTTTCAATAGCGAGGAAACTATTTTTAGATATGGATTGAAAGTGGATATGCATTAACCTCAGTTGCTGTTTTAAGTATTCACCAGGAAGACTGTCGGGCAGCTGTAGTAGGCTTTAATTTTTTTAGGTATTTTTGATGGTATCTGTGTAAACTGGTTGGAAGGAGAATTGTTGGAGAAGGTTATTTGATTGATTTGGGGCCTTGAGAGCTTGATTAGTCATCTTGTTTGTTAATGACTGTACTGTCTACATAATGTGGGTACGGAATTGGTTGGCTATGGTTTCTGTTTGTATGTGTTCAGTATCGGCTGTGTAGCTTGTCCTGAATTTAACAGTTTATTGACTGAAGCCCTGGATTATTCATGTGTATGTTTTCACTGGTTAAATAACAGGTTTTCTTATATTTGGTACGAATTTGTTTTGTTAGGTTTCTCAGGTGTCTATATGTTAGTGAAGCAGGAGAGGTTTTATTTTTTGTCCAGACCTTCTATGCTTTGCATCTGTATAATGAGGTGTTTGTTGTTGCTAAGGACTGTATTTTCTCATACTGCAAGTGCTAGATTAATCTGTATGTAATTGTGAGTTTTTTCTTGCCCTTAAAATTGAGTAGCATAGTCTAAAATACAGGTCTGCAGCATCCAGAGCTTCAGCTGCACAGTTTTAAACCCTTTTTGAGGTATTCCAGCTACAAATTAACTATTTTTCTGCAAAAAAAAAAAAAAAGTTCCAAGGTTCTTTCCCACCTTTCCTGTTACTAGAGTAGTCCAGATACAGATTTTCTGTATCCAGGTCTGTTTTGCAAGTTTCTGAGTTCCCCAGACCTTTCTGTGTTAGAAGGAAGCCTTCCAGCCCATGTGTGCGTGGGTTTGTGGCTGTTTAAGCCCCGCAGATCCTGTTTTGGCATCCTGCAGACTACAAGAGCAACAAAAAGGAGAAAGAGACTAAGTGCCTCAATTTTGATTTTTTTCTGATTATACTGCTTTCTACACTTAATTTAAGTCGTTTTTTCATTTAACTGCATTTATTTTAACTGTATTTGACTTAATAGTGCTACACACTCAAGTGTGCTAGCTTGCACTGCATTTAAAGTATATTACCAGTGCCATAAAGTCTGTGCATCAATTTTCCCCCTTAGATCTTGCTAGCTCTCTTGTCTCTTGGACTTAAAATTATTTACCCTAGCACTTCATCAGGCTTTTTGTAGCAATTATTGTAGCACTAGATCAGCACTAGATGTCCCATAAGGAAACAGCTCCAATACTTAGTAATGATGATCATCCCCTCCCTGGCACGTCTAAAGGTCAGTTTCCTGTGCTTTCGCCTACTAACCTGGTGAACTTGGGCATTCTGAGGAAGTGTGGCAACTGCTTCATGTACACAGGCAGCCCTCTCCTTTTACCTCCCAACATTCAGACTTGTGAGAGATGCATTTATATCTCCAAATTGGAAGCCATGCACTCTCCAGCCAAGAATGGAATAGTTGGTCAAGAGGAGAAGGTCAACACCTGCACCACACAACATGGAACACATAGCCCTGCAAAACACCCACCATCACAGCCCTCACACAAAAACACAAACCACACACCCACCTTCGCGGAGGATCTCAATAGAAATTTAATCAAACAGCAGAGACCTCCAAGGCAGAAACGTACTCGCCCACCACAATGCAGCACAAACCACAAGACACATAGCTCACCTACACAGTGTGCCCCTCTACCTAAGACCCCTAAGGCAAAACAGCTTGCCCAATACAATAATCATAGGTGACTCAACAGTGAGACACACTGATGTCTCCACTCACTAGGTTGAATAAAGAGAAGGTAACAGTCAGCTGTCTATCAGGTGCCAGAATCCGACACAACACATGCACTCAGGTCACACCACAACAAGTACAAGTATGACTATGTCATTGACCATGTGGGTGTGAATGACCTGAGACGTACCTCCCTGGACTACATGAAGAGAGACATGGTGGAGCTCTCAGACTATGTGGCCCAGGGAGGTATGACACTACCCCTGAGCAGCATCCTACCGTTTCCCAGAATGATACTGCAGTACAAACAGAAAATGACTGACATCAACAACTGGCTAAGTTTCTGGTGTCATTAAAAGGATCCAGTATATCTGCTTGGGATGATGTGATCGACAGACCTTGATGCTTTGCCAGAGATGGCCTGCATCCGTCACCCCTGGGTTTCCAGGTACTGGCTAAGGCTCTTGCCACCCCTATAGTGCCTTTTTAGGCGGTGTTCCAAAAACCAAATTACCACTGTAACAGCTATAAATAAAAGCAATCTGAGGGTCATGCTGCTCAATGCTAGAAGTCTAAATCTCAAGATGCACTTGTTCAAAGCATTCCTCAAAATGGAAAACATCGACATTTGTGCTGTAATGGAGACCTGGTTTAAAGCAGCAGAAAGCACATCTGGGCTACCAGGCTACAACGTATTCCACACCTTTAGGCCCCAGAACATGGACCGAAGCTCCAAAGGCAGCGGTGTCTCCATATTCATAAAGGCTATGCACACCTCCAGACTAGTAGCCCAGCATAACGCATCTGAGATAGTCCAGGTACAACTAACATTGGGTAAAACGGCGATTCAGGTCGTAGCCTGCTACAGGTCCCCAACCATGTCCCAAGATTCTCACTCCACATTCCTAAGCACCCGGGAAACTATTTAGATCCAACCTAACACTCTCATACTAGGTGACTTCAACTACCCCTCTATCAACTGGGGAAAACTACTCATCCACCAATGCACTGGCCCAACACTTCTGGAATTCATCAATTCCAATGCCTTGGACCAGCTCATTCTTACCCCCACTAGACGAAACAACATCCTTGACCTGGTTATTACTAATATGGGCAACCGTTGCTCTACTCCAGTGGTGCACAACCTTTTTGTGGGGAGAGCCAGTACACAAATTCTTAATGCATCTGTGAGCCACCTCAAAACATAGTAAGTCATTGAGTTAACAATAGGTACAGGTGGCTTGCATTTTTACTTAAGACAGCAGTCACGAAATTGCTTGTTTTCTGCATCAACTTTGCATTTAACTTTATTCTGGCTTGCAGCCATGACTTATTACAAACTCTTGCAGAAAGTTTCTACTGTTTACAGACTACAAGTTATAAACAAGAAAGTTACTTCTGCGGCTAAAATTAGAGTTATGCACAACTGTCGTCAATTAGGTAAGTAAGCATGTGCTGGAAAGTTTGCATGACTGGAGTAAGGCATAGTATTTTTTTCACTTTATTTTAAAATTTTTTGATTACTCTCTGGGGGCCGGATGGCATTGAGTAGAGGGCTGGATTTGGCCCCCGGGCCGGATATTATGCACCACTGTTCTACACCGATAGTCAATTCCTTCCTGGTTAGATCCAACCACAAACTAATCACCATGGAAATCCACATCTCGCCACCCCCCCACGCAAAGGTATCCACCATGAAAAACTTCTCCAAAGCTGACTCTGGACTCCTAAAAACAGAGGTGGCTAACTTCACGGCACCCATGCCAATGGAAAATAGATGCACGACTGCCAAATCATACACCAATGCACTGTATGAACACATACATAAATGCATGGAACTAGACATACCCAACAAAACCAAGACACTCTTCTCCAAAAAAAGGAAGCCAATCTGGTGGTCCCCTGCCACTAATAAACTCTACAACAGAAGAAAGAAACTGTTGCAGAAAAAGGTGAAGTCCCAAGACTGGAAAAATTCCCTTATTAGCCTCAACAAAAAGTTGAGATCCCTCATCAAACCCCCCAAAGCCATCTATTAAGGCAGAATTGCAGCATACACTAAAAACAACCACAAAGCCATCTATAGTTGTATCAAGAATCACCATGGCAATACCCAGATTTGCTCTGAGTTACTGCACAATGGTTACCTACCTCCTATAGTGAGTCAACAGATATTGCCAACATACTGGCCGACAGATTCAGTGCCAACTTTACCCCTCTCTTCCCCCTAAAGAACCAATCTCCATTCCGGAAGAATGTCAGGCACCCATCATTACTACAATACAGGTTAAAGCTGCATTGTACAAGGCCAAGAATACAGCCTTCCATGGGACCCAGCAATATCTCTGGTTGTGTTCTACATGAATTACAAAGTGAACTGGCACCGCATCTGTGTGCCCTGTTCACTCACAGCCTCACCTCAGGCTTTGTCCCTACCGAATGTTGCAATGCTACAGTCATCCCTCTCCATAAAGGAGGAGAGACTACAGAACCTGGAAATTATCACCCCGACGAGTCTGATATGTAAATGTTATGGAGCGCATCATCATGGACCTAATTAACAAGGATACAGGAAATCTCCAAACTCTAGATCCCACACAATTTGATTTTCTGAAAGGTAGATCATGCCTACTCAACCTGGTTGACTTCTTTGAGTCAGTCACCAGAGCTGTAGATGAAGGTAAGGCAGTTCATACATCCTACCTCGATCTGGCCAAGGCCTTTGATACTATTCCTCACTCAGGAATTATTGATAAACTCACCAAACTAGGCATCAACCCTATATCGTTAGTTGGGTTGCAAATTGGCTCACAGACAGAACAAACAGTGTGAAAGTAGCGGATTCCAAGTCAGACTGCCGACTTGTCACGAGTGAAATCCTACAAGGATCAGTCCCTGGGTCCTCTTCTGTTTTGGCATCTACTTCTCAGAAGTCCAGGCCAACACAGAGGGACTCTGGCTGACCAAGTTTGCAGATGACTGCAAGCTGACAGCCATTATTAACTTCCCAAGTGATGCAGAAAAACTACAGAAAGGCCTCACTGAGACCAATGACTGGTGTTGAAACCATGGCCTTAACCTTAATGCAAAAAATGCGTCGTCATCCCCTTTGGGAAAAACTCAGTTCCTCACTAACTACCACATCGATGGGAGCCCACTGAACACTGAAGGCGTTATAAGAGATCTGGGGACACAAGTTAACAGAAACCTCTCCTTCAACCACCACATTGCCACTGTGGTCTGAAAGTCCTTTATGTGGTACATCTCATTACCAAGGGTTTTGCATCCAGGAAGAAAGAGGTCATTTCTCTCTACTCTTCCCTCATTAGACCAGTCATAGAGTATAACGCCCCATTTGGCATGTACCTCACTAGACACCTACAACAGCTGGAGAGGCCACAAAAGTAACTCACAAAGTGGATCCTAGGCCTTAAACACATGTCCTACACATGTATAGACTCAAAAAAAACTCTGGCTATTCTCTGTCTCATATTGTCTACTAAGAGGCGATCCTTGCTCGAGTTACAAATCCATGTCTGACCCAACTCTGTTAGAAATGTTATATCTAAAGAAATCCCAATCACTCCGTACCACATCCTCCAACCTCATTACCACAATCAACAGAACATGCTGGAGGGTACAGGTTCATAACCCAGAGACTGCCCATGTCCTGGAATAGACTTCCGATACATGTCAAGCAGAGCATCTCACTGCACTCCAAGAAAAATCTTGATGAGTGGATGGAAATAGAAAGTTCACCCCGGGGATCACTCCAGCGGCCATTAGCCTACGACACACCTAAGAACCTATAACCATGGGGCAAGGGTTGGCTTTGACTCTCTTTATTGTGAAGGGGGCTTGTGTACTTAGCACACCCAGGAACATGTTCTTGAATTCAGAGACAGCATCTGTTGGGAGAGTCTTTAGAGACTTCCAATTAGGGAGATGCAGTAAATTCAAGTGCGTGCATGTACTTTTTTTTAACCAGGCTGTAATTAAGAAGTTATGTACTCACCATAACGTTCCATCCGAGTAGGTAAACTTCATTTGTCAGCAACCTATGGGATTCGGATCCGACCTCTGATCCGAGCCGGCAGTTTTCAACAGCTTTAGATCCGAGCACCAAGCTCCTCCCCCTACCCATAATCCCCTGCCAACCCTGACTGACCTCAGATCAAGTTTGCCCAACCGCAGAAACAGCTATAAAATTATCATTCTCAAGATAAGTGGGTAAACCCCATGGACCTGAGTATGAAGACATTCACAAGTGAGGGGGCAGGAGGGAGGAGTTGCTGACAAATGAAGTTTACCTACTCAGATGGAACGTTATGGTGAGTACATAACTTCTTAATCTGAAGTAGTTAACTTCATTTGTGCAGCAACCTATGGGACAAAGTCCCCAGCTACCTGAATCTTGGGCAGCCTTCATGGAAGGATGTTCCAGAGCACTGCAGAGCCAAAGGATGCTCTCCCTCTGGAGATAATGTCCAATTTATAGTGATTGATAAAGGCATGAGATGAGGCCCAAGTGGGTGCCGAGCAAATATCATCCAAAGAGACTCTAGCTCTAAAAGCCGCAGAGGTAGACACAGAACGAGTAGAGTGGGCATGGATTCCCTGAAGTGCGGGCCTGCCCGAACTTTCATATGCTAAAAGGATACACTGTGAAATCCATCTGGACAGTGTGACTTTAGACACAGATTTACCCAAGTTAAATTTGGCAAAGGAGACAAACAACTGGTTGGATTTCCTATGACCAGATGTCCTGTGGATGTAGAAGCGAAGTTGTCTATGCACATCCAATGAGTGTAATTTGTATTCCCCTTTGTTATGGTGATTAGGAAAAAAGACCGGCAGGTTGATGGACTGGTTAATATTAGACTCAGAGGCAACCTTGGGAAGAAAGGAGGGATTGGTCCTGAGGTAAACTCTATCCTTGTGAAAGGTCAAGTATGGGGGTTTTACACAGAGGGCCTGTAGTTCAGAGACCCTTCGAGCAGAGGTGATAGCGACAAGAAAGGCGGTTTTCCATGACAAGAATTTAAGATCTACTGTCAAGGCCTGAAGCACCAGCGTTAAATCCCAAGGAGGGACTACATCCTTCACTGGAGGTCTGAGCAGAAAGGTGCCCTTCAAAAAGGTCTTGCATAATTTTGTGGTGATCAAAAGGCCCAGTTCATTTCCCACGTGATGAGAGATAGCTGCTAGTTGAACCTTGACTGTGGAGGAGCTAGCCCCCTGATGGAACAGTCCTGACAGAAAGTCTAATACAGCGGGCAAGGGAGCTGTAAAAGGATCCAAATGTTTGCGTTCCGCCCAAATGGAAAAACGTTTCCATTTGCTGCTATAGATCTTTCTAGTAGAAGGCTTGTGCACTGCTACTAGAATAGTTTTAACTGGGGAAGAGATGCCGGGAGTCCTAGCTACGAGTAGAACTGGAGCAGCCAAGGTGTGAGCTTGAGGTTGACCAGGTTTGGGACTGGGAGATCTAGGGGGTGGGATATTAGATCCGGACTGGGATCCAGAATTCAAGGAGGATTCACCAGATGAGACCAAAGGTAAGGGAACCAGGTTTGACGAGGCCAAAATGGGGCAATGAGGATAATCCTGCTCCCCAACCGACTGGCTTTCTGAAGAAACTTCAGCATCAGGGGAAGAGGAGGGTAAGCATAAAGAAGACCGGGAGGCCAGGCATGCACCAGAGCGTCTCTCGGGGGTTCCCCGGTGGGAGAAATGAGAGCGAAGTAGTCAGAACATTTTGTGTTCGAGGGAGAGGCAAAGAGATCGCAACAGGGTTGACCCCATTTGGCGAAAATCCGATTCACTATCTCGGGATTCAGAGACCACCCGTATGGTAACAGGATGGTGCGACTTAGTTTGTCCGCTAGGATGTTGGATCGTCCCGGAATGTGCGTTGCTATGAGAAAGCGGTTGGTGGAGATTGCCCATTCCCACACCCTCATGGCCTCTTGGCAGAGTGGCTAAGACCTGGTTCCCCCCTGTTTTTTGATGTACCAGACAACTGACATTGTCTGTCAATCACAATTGTTCCTACAGGAAGAAGGTCCTGAAGTGCTTGCAGCGCTAACAGCACTGCCCTCATCTCTAGGACGTTGATATGCAGTGAGGTCTCCGTGAGGTCCCACGTGCCTTGGACTGTCCTGCCCGAACAATGCCCCCCCCACCCAAGGCGGGAGGCGTCCATGGTCACTATGGCTAATGGAGGGGTCACAGAAAAGGGGCGTCCTTGCTGGAGGTCCGGGGATTGGAGCCACCATAGGAGGGCCCTCTTGCAAGCCCTGCTGAGTGGAACAGGATGGCTCAGAGGATAGTGAAGAAAGGACCACTGCACCTGAAGGGTCCATTGTAAGACCCTCATGTTCAAACGTGCCATTGGCAATAGGTTGATTGCTGCCGCCATCGAGCCAAGAGCCCTCAGGACCAATTCCGCCAGGGGAGCTGGAGATTGCAGAATGGCTTGCACGTGTAGCCTCATGGTTAGTAGCTGGTCTGAGGTCAAGAAAGCTAGGAGTTTGTTCATGTCTAATCTGGCCCCTATGAAGTCTATGGTCTGAGTCAGAGTAAGAGACAACTTCGCTATGTTGATAGTGATCCCCAGCCGGGGAGCTAGACGAAGAAAGTAGTTTCTGGCTGCACAGAGTAGATGCCTTATCGGGGCGGTCAGGAGCCAGTTGTCCAGGTACGGGAAGACCTGAATTCCCTGGAGCCTCAGGTGGGCCGCTATCACTGCTAACACTTTGGTGAACACCTTGGGGGCTGTGGTGAGACCAAAGGGGAGGACCCTGAATTAGTAATGACTGGCTCCTAGCCGGAAGCGGAGGAACCTCCTGGATCGCCTGTCCATCAGAATGTGGTAGTACGCATCCTTGAGGTCTATAGAGCACATCCAATTGTTCTCCTGTAAAAGGGGGAGAATGGACTGAAGAGTGACCATGAGGAACTTCTCTTTGGTTACTGACAGATTCAGGGAAGAGAGGTCGAGGATTGGTCTCAAGTCCGCTGTCTTTTTTGGCACCAAGAACAACCTGGAGTAAAACCTGGACCCGCACTGGTCTGGGGGGGACGTGTTGGATGGCTCTTTTTTCCAGCAAATGTTGGATTTCCATTGCTGCGGCCTCCCTCTGATCGGGTGGGACATCGGGGAGGTATCTGGGGCTGCGTGGGTAACGAGAAAAGGGAATCCGATATCCTCTGGATATGATGCGAAGCACCCAGCGGTCTGTCATGATGGACTCCCAAAGCTGCTGGGTGCTTCGAGAAATGCCCCCCGACTGCCTCCAGAGTGGAGCAGTTGGGCATCCTCTCAGGGGTGTTGCGTGGGGTGGTCTGAGAAGGGTTCTCTGGATCCAATGTTCCGCGGGCCCCCTCTGCCTCTAGGGCGACGTCCACCCTGCCCTCTGTGCCACGGAAGGGCTGGGAGTCCGGAGCGGGACGAGACTGTTGCGACTTCCGGAACCACATCTTCTTCTGTCCCTTTTGGTTCTTAGAGAAGGACCTCTGGGGAGCAGAAAAGCGGACTCTGACGGCAGACGTCTTGCCGTCCTTTTCGCTCTGGACCAAAGTACCTCGCACGGTTTTGCCGAAGAGGGCAGAACCATCAAAAGGGGCATTAGCGAAAGACGCCTTAAAGGGTTCTGCGAAATCACAGTGCTGGAGCCAGGCCTGACGTCTCATAACGAGGCCCACTCCGCTGGCTCTAGCGTCTCTTTCCGTGGCATGAGACAGTAGCCACATAGAGGTGTTAGATATGGATCGTAGAGTGGCCATCCGGGTGGAGTGCAATTGTTTGTCCTCCCCGACATGGACTCGGGAGGGCGACGCAGCGTACTCTTTGATAAGGTCCCGTTGCAGTCGGAGCACATGTGCCATGTAGTTCAGTGACCTCACAGAGAAGGTAGCAGAACTAAACACCCGCTTCCCTAGGCGGTCCATCGACCGAGACTCCTTGCTCGGGGGATGAACCGAGGGACTCCCCTGAGCAAGATCCCTCTTGGTGGCCACCGCCACCAACATGGCATCTACAGGGGGGCCTTTGCTCCAGTGGGATTTGTCGGAGGGTGGGCTGAGAATCATATCCGGGCACTTGGGGACTGGCTCCACAGTGTCCGGCTCCTTCCACGCCCTGATAGTAATCAAGTCTACCAGGGGGTCAGCTGGAGGGGACACCGAAGAGGTAGACAGGCCTGCTTCAAACGCCTCCAGGAACACGGATTCATCCGAGGTAGGCTTTGGGGCAGACCACTCCCCCTTATTCTGAGCATCTCCATGATGTCACCAAATGAGACATCTTTGGGGGCTGATCTTGGGGAGCCTTCCCCTTCCTCCAAATCCATGTCCTCAGTCAAGGACTCGGGGGGGGGGGGTCCAGGTGCCTCCTCTTGCACCTTCACTTGTGAGGAACCTCCTCGGGGGGGCTGTCCGAGGAGGTCTCACCAGCAACCTGTGAAATCAGAGCAGGCTGTCCCTGGGGCCGGGTGATGGAAGTCGGACCCAACTGAGAAGGAGTGCAGGGTGGAGCCGTGGCAAGGGCCGGGGGCCTGGAATCCCTCGACAGAACCCTCTCCACCACGTAGAATGCCGAGGGAGAGCTGCTCTCTCTGGGATCTGAGAGCAGGCCCTCCCTCGGATCCGACGGACGGATCGGAGCCAGCACCAAAGCGATCGGATCCGACGGACCAGCATGCTCCGACCTGGACAGAGCCGAAGACATACAGATACCGGTGGATCCGAAGCTCAGCCCTCGGCTCCGAGAGCTCGGATCCAAAGAAAATGGACCCGACAGACTTGAGGGAAGTGTCGGCGCCGAAGTACCCAAGACTATCGGCGCCGACACACCCCCGGCTCCAAGGCTGCCTGGCTCCAAAGACTCTGAATCCGGGAAACGGGACGGAGAAGGAGCTATCGTGGCAAAGAAGGGGGTCGAGCTCCCCCCCCGGAGGGGGGGGGGGAGGCAGGAGCACTCCCATCTGCAGTTGGGCCTGGAGGAATCTTCTCATCATCCGGTCCAAATCTGCATCGGTGAGACTTCGGGTAGATCTCGACGAGGCAAACGAGGCGGGAGTGTCGCCTCGATGACCTCGACGGAGATCGGATCTCCTCCTCCTCAGGACCCGGTGAAAAACACGGGGACCGGATCCGAGAAGGAGGAGACCCAGAAGTCTTGGAGGAAGAAGCCCGCTTAGCTGGGGGGGGCCGAAGCGAAGGCCTCGGCCCGCCGCTTGTGGTGCTTCTCCTTCCTCCTTTCTTTCCTAGCCACCCTCTCCACTGGGCCTAAAGGCGGGAGGTTGAGTCCCGGCCGAGGGGAGGGAAGCAGGAGTGGCAGCCACCGCAGCCGCAGTGGGAGCCACGGGAGGACCAGAGGTAGAAGCCGAGTCCGGGGGCACAAGACCCGCCAGAATCAGCTTAGACCTCCGGTCCTCGAGTGTCCTTTGGTTGAACGCTGCACAGATGGTACAACCATTGGACAGGTGTTCAACCCCGAGGCACATCACACACTGAGTGTGGCCATTCACTGGGGACAGCTTATGGCCACACTCGGTGCACTTAGAAAACACTTTGGGGCCTCAGACATAGTAGAAGGTAAAAACCACACACACTAGGCCCCAAACACACACACACAACCCTGGCAGAACCACGAAGGAAGGGGGAGGTTAGAATATGGAATAAAAAAAATTAAACTACGATGGTTCTAAGGGATAAGGGACCTGAAACACACAGTCACACCAAGAGTTAAGGAAAAAAGTAAAATTTTCTCACAAAATGGACGAAAAACACCTGGAACTCGGGATCAAGCTGCTGAAGTAAACCGCGGCAAACTAGATCTGAGGTCCGTCAGGGTTGGCATGGGATTATGGGTAGGGGGAGGAGCTTGGAGCTCGGAGCTAAAGCTGTTGAAAACTGCCGGCTCGAATCCGAGGTCGGATCCAAATCCCATAGGTTGCTGCACAAATGAAGTTAACTACTTCAGATGATATATTTTGGAGCTGTTTGGTACCTTATGGTGTAGATTTGTAAGTGATCACTTAAGCTGACTGACAGAGCTACACTAGATGATATTTTACTTGGAGAGGATGTTAGGAACCAATCAGGGGTTGATTGCCTTGCTGTAGCTTTGCTTTATCTAGCTGTTGTAGCTATAAGTTGAGTGAACTTGTACAGATGTATATTAGTTGGATTTTCAGATTGTATGCTTTGCCATTATATATTAACATCACCCAATACTGTGGGATCGTGAGGGATTTATGAGGTGGCCCAGCACAAAATATCTTCTAGTGTTTTAGTATTATTATTCTACGGGAATGTATAAACCCAAGATTGTGACTGTTTAGTGAGCCTTTAGTTTTAGCATGGTTAGTAAGATTTCCGAGTTACAGAAAGTTAGTAGGGTGTGTGTGTGTGTGGGGGGGTGTCTTTGTCAAATGATCATGTCTTCAGAAACTCAAAATTTATATGGTCGAGACCATACCATATGACAGAGTTTCCAAAACCCTGATCATAAAAACACTAAATTCTAACTTTTTACAATTTTTGCTCCCCTGCACTCCACACCCCCCCCCTGCAAATTATATATACCAACTCCAAAATCACACTACAGTCAGGAAATGGGTAAATTCCTGATCTGCACTGTACCACAATCTCCATTCAAAAGCTTTGAGTTTTCAAAATCTCAATGTATGGTCTCGACTATATGAATTTCAAGTTTATGAAAACTCGATCAAGTGATAGGGACCCATGGGGGGGTACTGTAGAGATTACATAGTAATTTTTTATACAACCATGCCCCGGGTAAATTTAGCATTTTCCTGCATGCTGTCAAGTAAGGCGGCTGTCAACATACTGGTCAGTCATGATTTACAAGGTTTTTGACTGGCAGCTTCTTTCCTGTACAAGAATATTTTATTTGGAATAAATTTGGAAGCAAGAATTATTGGAGTATAAAATACTGTAAAGGAAGGACTTTTCCCATGATAGCTTTCAAGATCTACAATAATGTCAGAAAGGGATAATTAGTAAGGCATATGAAATATTGCATAACTATAAAAATAAATCAGAGGGAGCTAGAAAATATTGGGAAGAGAGAACATGGAAAGGCAATACATAAAGGAACAATGGAAGACATCATTATAGCTTCTAAGTATGTAACAAATTCCAGAGGCTTTAGGATTTTTGCTTGGAAGTTGCATAGGTATTGTTATACCTCAAGAAGATTTCATAACATTTTTTCATCAGATACATAACAAATGCTGTAAGTGGATGGGAGAGGCAGAGGTATTTGGAAACAAATTTGGTAATGTAATGAGCTGGCAGATTTTAAAAATTCCCTACAGAATACTTTGTCAGAAAATTTGGGGAAGCAAAGGGTTATAACTAAGGAAATTATTTTTTGAACTGCGATATAGGATCTGAATCGGCTAGATGTAGATGGTCATCATCATAAGCCCTCTTTTTCCCATTTTTTTCCCACATGGCGTCGGAGTATCGTGTCAACTGTCGCCATCTCTCTCAATTCAGTGCCACACTTCTGCCTTCTTCAACACTCATGCTTAACTATCACAGATCTTCTTTCACACAATCCATCCACCTCTTTGCTACATGTCCTTGCTTCGTCTTAGCTTCTTTTTTGTCTGTCCCAAATCTTCCTCATCAGATTGTCTTCTGCTTTTCTACACATGTCCAAACCACCATAATCTGTTCTCTTTGATCTTTTCTGCAACCGGAGCTACTTTAGCTTCTGCTCATATGTCCTCATTTCTTCATCTGTCCTACAGTGTGCCTCCTACCACCCTTCTCAGGCACTTCACTTCCATCACCTCTAGCTTCTTCAACTGTTCTGCCTTTACTGCCCAGGTTTCTGTACCATATATTAGAACTGGTCACACCACTGTCTTGTACACCTTACTTTTCAGCTTCATTGGCATTCTTCTGTCATAGACTACACCTGACACTCTATGCCAGTTGGCTGTAGCCCCTCTGATTCTAGCTTTGACCTCTTCATTCAGACTTCCCTTCTCCTCAATCACCCCTCCTAGATACCTGAAGCTGTTTACCTGTTCCACTATCTTCCCTTCTATCTCTGTCCTCAATTTCTTCTGATTTCTCCAGTTTGCTGCCATTACCACCATCTTATCTGTGCTTAGTTTCATCCCATGTGCCTTCAATTTTGCATTCCATTCTCCTATCCTTTGCTGAAGTTCTAGCTCAGAGTCTGCCTGTAATACCACATCATCTGCATACAGCAACTTTATTGATCTGTCCCATTCGACCTGTCTGCTAATGTAGCCCATCACCAGTATGAACAGTAGTGGGCTTAGAGCTGAACCCTGGTGTACACCCACTCCCACTGGGAACCCCTCTGTGAGGCCGAATACTGTCCATACTAGAGTCATTGTACACAGCCTGCACTAATTCTACCAGTGTTTCTGGGACTTCAAACCACCACAGTACTGTCCAGATCAGCTATTTTTGGGACCTTGTCATATGGTTTCTCCAAGACTAGGAATGCCCATTTGGATTCTCTGCTCATCTCTAGCTTCTTCAAGTACTTGTCTTACTGCAAACATTGGGTCAGTTGTACTGCATCCTGATCTGAATCCGAACTGCTCATCTCCCATCTTGCATTCTACTACTCTGCATATCAGTTTATCAATCACCCTCTCCAGAACTTTCATGCAATGTGATAGGAGTTTGATGCCTCTGTACTGTCCACAGTTGTGGATGTCCCCTTTGTTCTTGTCCACTGGCAAGAGTATGCTTATTCTCCAGTCATCTGGGATAAGCCTTTCTCTTCACATTGCTATCAGTACCCTCAGGAGCCATTTTTCCCCTATCTCACCCAGCATCTTTATCATATCTGCTGTGACCTCATCTGAGCCTGCTGCTTTCCCTGACTTCATTTTCCTTAGTGCTGTTCTTATGTCTTCTAAGGTGGGCTCCTCTTCTTCTCTCATTATAGACTGTTTCTGGGGCAGTACAGCTTCTGTTGGGTTTTCTTCATTCAGAAGCTGCTGGAAATGCTCCTTCCATTGCCTTTGATGTCTTGTGGACTGGTGAGCAGGTTGTTGCTGGCATCCCTTATGAAGGGTGTCTGACTATTTTCTTTATGTTTCTGTCTTTGCCTTGCAACCTGATAAGAGTTTCTTTGTGCTACTTACGGAGTCACTTTCCAGAAGCTGGTAGAGTGGCTCTGATGGCCTGTTCTTTGCTATTACAACTTCTTCCTTAGCTTCTTCGTTAGCCAACCAGTAGTCCTTCCTAGCCTGGTCAGTCTTTTCTATCTCCCACTTCTTTAAACGTAATGACTGTAAAAAATTATTAGAAAACTGAAATTAAAAATCCAAATCAGTTGTAACGCAAGTACTGAAAACTGGAAAGGTGATAAAATATCTGGAAGTGGGATCTTTAGAAATCTGTGGAAACAATGCATGCAGAATAATGCTTAGGGGGAAGAGTGAAATTTAAAGGAAGGTAGGAGTTGATCAATTTATGTATTGCTGGAGTCAATGAAAATTGTTAAAATGCATACTGTACGAAAATACAAGAAATGTTACAGCTTGTTTTCTTTTCTATGATAATATATGTAGCAATGTCAACTTTTTAAAAAAGTAATGTTTAATAAAAATATTTAACACCACCTATGTGATGTGGAAGGTCATGCCTTTAGTAGCCTGTACACATTGTTACATTCCAAAGCATTTTCTGGGAAATCAACTTAAAATATAACACAAAGAAATGCAAATATTTTGTTAATCAATGTTTATCAGTAAAATGTCATCTTTCCATTTGTATCAGTCAGTACAGTCACAGTCTTTACATCAATGCTGTTTTATTATTATAAATATAAAACCAGAATGATATTTTTATTCAATGTTTCATAAACTGTCATAGCTTGGTAACTGTATAACCCTGATGTATTTCATCAACTTACTTTTGTTAGTTAGATATAAGCTTTGACAGCAAAATGTTTCTTTCTAAGTGCATGCTTACCTAAATATTTACCGAAATATAAAGAATTATGTTTATTTATATAAATAATATAAATAACTCTGAATATCCCTCAAGATGGGTAACAAAGTACAAATAACAATGATAGTTTATCATCATCATCTAAGGTTTTATCTGATGTCACACAAACCTTGTAAGTCGTCCAGTTTTAGAAACATTATATAAATATGAAATATTTTATATTTTCGCAGTTACTAGCAAATAGCTACCAATATCTTCAGTACAATATACTGTAACTGCACACTGGCAATGTACTTCCCTTTTTCCCTCCAGAGTATTTCACACTACGCCCCTCAATAACATGTAGATCTCTCAGTTATGAAAAAAAAAATGCATGTGAATGAGAGCAAATGACTCAAATTTCTCCAAAGCAGGACATAGGAGATTAACAGTCTTAGTATTGTTTTGTTAATTCTACCGTGCACTTTCTAATACTGTCAGTTACTAATCTGTGGCTTATTCAATTAAGGATGACAGACCAAAAACATTGTCCAAACACCCTAAGGAGCTATGGGTGCCAACTGGAAGAATACAAAAAAGGTGCTACAGGCTTGAATGACTTAAAAAAGAAAGAAAGAAGACATGCACTGGTTTATTTTACATAAACTGTACAGTGTTATATTAAATGTATTAAATTATTAAGGCTGCTGGGAATGCAACTACATGCATAACTTATTCACTTCCCATAGCTCCATTTTATTTTTCACTGAACTGCTTTTGCCAGTGTACCTCTAAAATGTTAATTACACTGAACATTGTACATTTCACATAGCAGAAGAGTTCCTCTAAGAAAATATTTAGTTTTAAAGATGGAATGCCCATGTGATTCTCGCCAATGTGAAAAAAGAAGATATGGTTGCTAATTGTACTTTGATAATGGAACAGTTGGGCTCCATTCTGAAAAAGATCGGCCAGGGATTTCAAGACTGCTGGAATAGGAGCTGAAAAGCGATCAAAATAGTTTTCTTGAGGTGAAGAACCTTTTCTATTTGCTTTTATAAATCTTAAAGGGATAGTCACAGAAATGTTCTGTTTTGATTCTGGTCTTTGTTTACATTTTCAGTCTGGCTTTCTCAGCATGTCCCAGCTTTGACTGCGGGGGCTGGGGGAAGGGGTGCTTACAGGAAGTTTCAATGGTCTTAGTCAAATTCCATCTCAAACTGCAGTTGTACTCCACTCTCACAGAGTCATTCATTAGTTTCACTTTGCTTTTTCCTCAGAGAAAAGTAGCCTTTCTGGAATTTTATGACCTCACTTGCTACTACCTTGCAGAAAACCATACGAGCAATGCAAAGCTAAAACATTAGTAAACAGTTTCCTATTCATTTTATTTCATATTTTATTTTGTGCAAATTTCTGAGTGTTAGCTAAGTGCTATGATGTTGTGCACGGTTGCCACTTGGCTCTGTAGAAAGCATTAGGATGATGCAATTTTCGAAGAATAGTAGAAGCAGTCTTTTTTTCATGTTTTCTGTTTCTTGATCTTTGAATACTAGCCAAGTGTAATGGTTTTCTGACCTGCTACAAAAAAACGTGTGTGACACAATAGATTCATTTTAAACAATGAAGTCCAAGATTTGCTGTCACAATGGGGGCTGTAAAGTATGCCAACCCGTGACAGTTATACATATGAATTCTGAGACTGCTTTACTATGGAGTAAGGGGAAATAAGTCAACAGCCTGCTAAGATTTTAGTATAAATTCACTAAACTGTACTCTTGACTACACTACTTACAGTTATACAATGCAGAATAAATAAAGAAAATAAAGAGCTGCACAATTAAGGTAGGCATTTTGACAAGTTCATAAAAAGTAAACACAGTCTTGCCTAACCGCCCCCACCACAAACACACACAGAAATCTAATAACCTTATTGCTTTTCGGTAATCAGGGACTAAAAGCTATTGACAGGAACTGAATATTGTTTTTTTGTGTTCACCAGAGGGAATGAAAATAGGGTCGCATAAAGTAAATTGAAACCAAGAGTAGGGTTGATGATGATGTTATAAGTGGGTGGTGACAACTGGGAGATAACAGGACAGGTTTCTTTCAGTCAGAATTTTAGACTGAGACTGTCCCTTTAAGTGTAGAAGACTTCTGTGAAGAAATTAGAATATGAACAACCGGGGATGAAAAAGTGGATTGCCTAGCCATCATTGGAATTGGAGAAACCATGCGGTCAACTTAAAGGAATGGATGCCTAGGTGATGCACCTCCAATGGGTGAGAAAGTAGATCTGTAGCTGACCCCAGCACCCAGACAGGGTGTACTAGATGAGGCCAGAAGAAGGGAAACCATACTTGAGGCCAGTGAGGGGCTACGAGAATGAATATGATCATTTTTGCCAGTGCCTTTTGTATAATTTTGGAATCAAAGGAACGGGAAGGAAAACATAAAGGAGTCATGGGGGCTAATTGTGGGACTGAGCACCCCTCAGTGACTTTCCCCTTCTGCGGGATTATAGTGAAGAACTTGCTACACCTGGTGTTGTGAGGGGATGCAAAGAGATTGCAACAAGACCATCCCTAGTGTCTGAATATCTGTTCTGTGACTACTGGCTTGAGAGACCACTCATGAGGAAGGAAGATAGACATGCTGAGCCTGTCTGCTAACACCTGGTTTCTTTCTATTTGTTGATGTACCAGACAACTGCCATGTTGTATGTCTGGATATATATAACATCTGGGAGGAGAGTGTGCTGAGAGGCCTGCAAAGCTAGGAGGACTGCTCTCAATTCCAACATACTGATGTGAAGAATGGCCTCTGATTGTGATGACATACCTTGGACCATCTTTCCCTAGTAATGTCCTCCCCTCAAGTGGGAAGAGACTAAGGTCATCATGGCTTGGGGAGAGGGAAGGTTGAAAAGACATTCTTGTGAAACATGTGGTTACTCCAACCACCATCAGATATGTGCTTTGCAAATCTTCATTAAGGGCACCTAGAAAGACATGAGTTGCTCTCTCATTGACCACTGGACTGTGAGAGTCCACTGTAGGGCTCTCAAGTAGTATATGGTCAGGGGAACCAGGGTGATCAAAGCTGTCATGGATCCTAAAAGATGAAGAATCATTCTTGCTGGTGGCTTCTGACAAGACAGGATGGTTAAAGCTTGATGGAGAATGGATATGATCCTTGCCTGGGAAAGTTTTGCAACTTAAAGCCTTGTGTCCAACTAAACTCTTTTGAATTCTAAAGAATGAACTGGACAATGTTTGGACTTTTCTAGATTCATCATTATGTCTAAATATGAACACAGGGGGAGCAAGGGATCCATGGCTTGAAGGAGTAGAGCCCAGGTAGGGGCAGTGAAAAGCCAGTCATCTAAGTAAGGGAGCACTTGGAAACCTTGGAACTGGAGATGAACTGATACTACTACTGTCATACACTTGGTGAACATCTTTGGGGGGGGGGTGGCTTTGGTGAGACTAAAGGGCAGAGCTGTGAACTGAAAATGGCTGGCTCAAATGTGGAAGGGAAGAAAATGGCTGGCTCGAATGTGGAAGGGAAGCTGCTTCCAAGAGGGTCTGTCCTTTGTGTGGGTAGTACACGCCCTGAAGATCTATGCAACACAATTACCAAAAGATTTCTGATATCACTGTATATTTCTCATGCGGAGTCTTGCCAGGGGTATCATGAAAATCACAGATGCCATGAGACCCAAAATCCTGACGTATTCCCTCACAGTGGCCAAAGTCTAAGTGGAAAACCTTAGCAATATATCTAGATACATGTGTTCTTTCCTGTAGAAGAAAAGCTCTTTGAACTGAGATGTCTGACATCCCAGGAACCCAACCCAGTGTGATGCAGTTAAACACTTCTGAATGCCCTCTTGTAATCCCAGCTTGAGTAAAAGACCTCTGACTCAAGAAAGGGATTCCTGACACTGTGAAAAATCTCTGCAAAAATAAAAAATAAGACCTTTGTCTAAATATTGAAAATGTGGATACCATGTACCCTGCAATGAGCTATAAGTGGAGCTAGACACTTTGTGAACACTTTTGGTCGGTGAATAGTCCAAAGGGTAAGGCAGAAAACTGATAATGCGATCTAGACACACACAAACCCTTAAGAAACATTTGAAATCTTGATGAATAGGGATGTGATAAGCATCTTTTAAGTCTGGTGTTACAAGAAAACCTGCAAGAAAAAGAAGAGGTAAAAGGTTGTGAAGTGACAATTTTGAATTTGAGCACTATCACAAACAGGTTTAGGAAAGAAAGATCCACAACTGGTCTCAAAATATCTTCTTCCTTTGGCACTAGGAACATCCTTGAATAAAAACCCTTTCCCATCTGGGAATGAAGAACTGGTTCAATGACTCCTTGGAACAGCATGTGATAAACTAGTGGAAAGACGGTCTGATCTGTAGGATGAGGAATGACACCCTGGAAAAGAGGAATGTCCTCCCACTACCATCTGTAACCTTGATAAATGATTATTAGAACCTATTTGTCTGAAACTACTTATTGTGAAAGACAAAATGGAGATTCAGACATTCTCTAAGAAATAAATGGCCCAGGTTGGGATGGGATCAAAAGGTCTCTTGAATACTCATTCAGACTTGTTGGAATATTACTGGATTTGGGAAGTTCAAGGCTTACTTTGGACATCCCTTGCTGTTTCTTCTTGAACATCTGCTTACCTGTATTTTATTGAGACTGTTTATTCTGCTTTTTACCAACGCTGGATGAGAAGCTAGAAATTGTCTTGGAAAATTTGGAAAAGATGGGCTGAAACATTTGAGAGATTCCTTGGATCAGCTTGCCCATTTCATTGCACTTTTTAAAAACCTCTGCAGCAGAGGGGCCTAAATCCTTCTCCAATGGTGAATTTAAAATTTCATTTTTATTATCTGGGAGGTTCTGAGAATGCAGCTATGCAAACCTCCTCAAAACAGTACCAGTGACCATAGCTCTTAAAATAGTATCAGAATCCTACATACACTGTAAACTGAGTACTGGCCTGTGCAACAGAAGGAACTAAATTCTTAAAAGCAATTTTTTTTTTCTCACAAGAAGAAACATCAGATAAATTAGTTCTCATACTTTCACAATTAGTCAGAACAAACTTCAGCATATTAGCCTGACAAATCAAAATTCTGAAAAATCAACTTTGTAGAAGTATACACTTTTTCCCCATACCAATCAATAATTTCCTGATTCTTATCAGAAAGAGAACAATTGGAACCGACTAGGTGTTTGGCAGCAGTAGGATCAACTAGAGCTGCACCTGCTGGGTCAGGTTTGGGAACAGAGTATAAATATTTAAAAGCAGAGGGACTTTATATATCTTATCTGCCTTTTAAGGGACAGCTGTCTGACTACAAAGAAAAGGAAAACAGCAGACAGTAATGCATTCATCCTTCTAAGGCAAACAGAACAGGAGGAATGGGTGAAAGATTTGGAAAGTCCTTTAACAACTCATAGTATCTTTTGAGGGACTGACAAACCTCTGTGTTCTCCCACTGAAAACACTGGTATATTCTTCAAATAGTGTCAGAGAAAGACAAATCCCCATAGAAACAAAGTCTCCAAACCTTTATCCTTCCCTGCATCTTCTTGTTCAGATTCAGAGTCTTGAATCTCTTCAGGAAGAAAAGATGATCAAAACAGGGGAAGTTATCTCCACAAAGAGAAGAGCCACCAGTGGAGTCCCCCCCCAGGGTTCTGTGCTGGGACCTCTCCTATTTGGCATCGACTTTTCTGAAGTAACAGCCAATGCCAATGGGCTCTGGTTGTCTAAGGTTGCAGATGACTAAGCTAGCAGCAGTCAGTGAATCCTCAAATGACAGCCATCCTGCAGGAAGGTTTGTCTCCAAAAATAACTGGTGTCAAAATCATGGTCTGAAACTAAATGCAAAATAAAAAATGCATTATTGCATTCTTTGGAAAGTCACCTACCCTAGGGAACTAGCACATTGACAACAGACCCATAACAATTCATAGATTCATTGACCCAGTTTGTTCATTAATTTGGGAACTTATGTAAACAATGGCCTAACTTTTGACTGACATTTTTCGATTGTTGTAAGGAAGTCCTTCTATATTGCACAACTTATAAACAAAGGGACTGTGTCTAGATCTAGGGATGCCATTGCCCCCCCTTACTCAGGCCTCATTAGGCCAGTCATTGAATATATAATGTCCCTTTTGACATGCATCTGTCCTGAAACATGCAAAAACTGAATGCCCACAGAGGTGCCTTACTAAAATGACACAAGGCCTAAAGAACATGTCCTACATGGACCGACTCAAAGACCTGTCACTATACTTGGTATCCCACAGACTGCTAAGAGGTGACCTGTGTCTGGCATACAAGTCATCCTCCTACATATTACAGATGGATTTACTGCACATCAACAAGTCAAGTGGCATAAGAAATACTCTATGGATCTAAACCTCTTCTGCAACACCAACAGACTGGTTTGGAGGGACAAGTATGTCGCAGAGGATACTGCTGCTGGAAACAGGCTCCCCATCCAAATAAAACAAAGTTCATCTCTGTCCATTTTCAAGTGCAACTTAGATCTATGGACAGGAAACAGGCAATTTACCCCTGTACTACTAAGGGAGGTAGCTCCTAAATGCTTTGCCTCATGCAGTGGTACCCCTCAAATTATCTATGGTATGATCACAGTTATTCACATTATGGGTCATATATAATTATCGACCAAGGGATGGGCAAGGCCAATTCATATCCAAATGGGATACTTTGAGCACAAAAAAAAAAAAAAGAAACTGGCTAGGCTTAAAATAGCCTACAAGGGCAGCTAGTAGTATTTCCCATGAACCTACAAGAAGGATCAACAGCCTGAATTAAAATCGGAGCCAGACCCAGCAAACTACTCCTTATCCAAAGACATTTCAGCAAGAGTAAATACATGCTTGGTGTTCTGTTTCTTTTTGACAGGTAAATGAGGCCAGCCATGTTACTAATGGCAGTAGTAGCAGCTTCCCCAGAAATGGGTACAGCATTCTGATGCTACAGGGTAACTTTCCCTGCTTACTCTCCCAGGACTTGACAACAGTGGGTCTCCCTTGCCCAATGAGGGGACCCAAACAGCTGCAGATGTGATGTGGCTAACTCCCACTCCATAGTGTAAACGTGCTACACAATAAGGATCCAGGGTAAAAAGACAAGTGGTCTGAGGTACAACAAATGGCCATAGCAAAGTCACCCACCTGTGGCTGAGGCAAATTGTTAGCCTGCTGTGGTGGCAAAGGCTGTTAGCTTAATCTTTTCTGTTTGTGGCAGGAAAAAGAACCGACTGTGGGACCAGAACCGACTGTGGGACCAGTAGTCTGTTCTATGGTCAAGCCAAAAATGGTGCTTCTTTCTTAGGGAAGACGAGCAGCAAATTCTGGTAAACACTACCAGTCGACAAAGGTTACTTTTTTGACAGAAAAAAAACACAGTAAAAAGCACTATAAAACACTTTGCCAGCTCCTCAAAAGTAAACTAAACAATTTCTACACAGAATTTTTTTTTCATTTACTTTACACCACTTTTAAACTGACAGGAAAAATGAGCACTCCATTTAAAAGTATGTTACAGTCTCGTGACGGTACATTAAAACTCCTAGTTTTAAAATAATTTTCCTAAGGAGAAAAAGGTAAAAAAACAGCAATGGAGATAAGAAAATGAAAGTTTTATTTTTCTCTCCAAACGGGACTTATCTGCCCTGTAAAGGAACAGCCAAACTGACAGCTGATCCTGAAAAGCCTCAAAGCATTCTCTTTGATGGCAGTAACAGCCTTGCACCCAAACTTGTCTTTTAGTCAGCTTGGCTTGAGCTGCCTGACAGTTTAGGAACATAGAAGTTGTACTGTTACATACTTGGTAATATATAACCCATATAGTTAAGGGTAATGCAGCAGTGACCAATATGATGAACATTATACACTGCTGTCAAAATGCAATGCAAAGTGAGCTCCCATTGCCAAAGTTTCATAGATTCCTGGCAGAAAGAGTAGGGACCAGATTCATCCCTGCTTGTTAATGTACCAAACTACCATAATTTTGTCTACTTGGACGGAAATCATCCTTGGAGGAAAGTACTGAAATTCCTGCAATGCTAGGAGAACTGTTTTCATCTCCTGGACATTGATGGGAAGGTTGGCATCTTATTCTGTCCATGTACCTTGGACCATTCTCTCATGATAATGTGTCCGCAACCCAAAGAAAACCACTGCTGATGGCAGGGGCAAGAGAAAAGGCTTCCCCTGTAGGATAAATGAGGAAGTCAACCACCATTAAGCTGTGTTCTATGAAGACTGGTAATTAGAATTGGAACTGCCAGGGAATCTGCCAGATAAGACCACTGTGCTCTAAGAAGCCAGTGCAGAATCCTCACATGAAACCAAGCCAAATGAATCATTAGAATTGCAGAAGCTGTGAGCCCTAGAACATTTAGGCCAGGGCTGCAGGTGCAGATCTGTACTGAAGCAGACTACGGACGGAAAGTCTTAGAGATTGAATGGTTTCGAACAGAAGAGATATCATGCAAGTTTAGTGCTGAAGTGGCATCCAATGAAATGTAAGGACTAGCGTTTTTTTTTTTTTTTTTTTGCAGTTGACAGAAATGCCCAAAGAAGTAAGCAGATACCTGGCAAGTGATTGCTTCAAAGTGGCAGCAAGGAATCAGTCATATAGGTAAGGAAACTAGTAGATCCAGAGCAGTCTCATGTATGCTGCAATCATGGTCATGCAATTGGTAAACACATAGAGGGATAGGCTGTAGTGAGACTAAAAGGCAGGGCTCTGAAGTGGAAGCGACTTGCTCACATATGGAAGCAAAGAATCCTTCTGGATGCTTTTGCTATCCTGATGAGGGGATGTGTGTAATGAAGGATGACAGATCACATACAATTATTTGCTTGCAAGCAAGCAAGCAAGCAAGGCACAATTGCTTGCACCATCACCATTCTGAAGCAGGTCTTTTTGACATGCTGGTTAAGTTCACGTGCATCCAAAATTGGCCTGAGTCCTGTTTTTTCTTTGGAACCAAAAAGAATGTAAGAACTTCCCTTAACAGTAGATGTCAGACTGATCATTGTTGCAGTATTATTAACTGACTAGATATCCTATAAAGAATAGCCGTATGTCCAGCCAGCATACCAAAGTACAGGTGCCATATGTCCAAAGTATGACCTCAGTCCAACAAACTCAGAGGTACATAAGGGACATAAAATAGCATATTACTTCAGGACTTTCTTGCCCCTGACCAGGGAACTGAAGCAGAACTACAGGCAACTACATACATATGTACAAATCAGACAGAAGGAAAAAATAAATAATCCACCTTGGCTCAACAAAAAGAAAAAGGGTAAAGGAAGGCTGTAACACTGCAGCAGTAATCAGTAGGATATCTACTGTTAGAGTAAGTTCTCACACAACAGTACTATGTCTTTCCCTGGATCACTGCTGCGGTAATAAGATTCCCAAATCTGTCTAGGAAGATAGGGACGAGGAAATATAAACATGATTATAGTCCAAAAGACTGTGAAGACCTGACCTAGCAAATCCTGATCTAGATTTAGAGAAAACAGTCTTATGTTTTGTAAAAGTGTGAATAGAAGACTAAGTAGCTGCTTCAAGAATAGATCTAGAATCCAAACTCTTGAAAAAAGCCTCCAAAGAAGGAGCAGCTCTAGTGGTATCTGCTCTGACTGGAGTAAGAAGTTGCTTGACATAGAAGAAATAAAGAAAAAGGTTATGAGGAAAGAAAGATCCAAAAAAGGTCTCCAACTGCCCTCCTCTCTGGGAACCAGAAACATTCTTGAGTAAAAAAAACTTTTTCTAAATAAGGCGGTACAAATTCTATTGTAAGCTGAATGAAGATGTCTCAAAGAAGGAGGAAAATAAGGTGAATCTGATTTTGGGGAGCTGAGGAAACTCTGAAAGGTTTACTGGAAAAAGCTCACCCAGACTCTACCATAGTTTGCTGTGAGGGAAAGGTTAGTTTGCTTTTGATTTAGAGTACTTTGTATTACTTTATTCTCTTTTCTGTTTTGTATACCACAATTTGTTTTCTTTACACTGTATTTTACTTGTATTTTATTTTTAATTGCATATTAAAACTTGAAAAGAGACCACAACTGTGTCTCGTGAGTCGGACAGAAATTAGAACATGTCAATTAAGGAGTCACACAGAAGTTAGAACAGGTCAGTTAAGCTTAATCATCTGTGAACTGAGGGGGTGGGGCTAGGAACTAAAGCTTCTATTTAAGGGGTAAAAATAAAACATTTCAAAGCTTTACTGTAAAAAGCTCACCCAGACACTGCCACAGCTTGCTATGAGGGAAAGGTTAATTTGCTAACTGCCTTTCTAGTTGCCTGGCCCTTATGTTAATTTGACCATATATATTCTTCCCTCTAGCCTTTTTATGCTAATTTGACTATATATCTTCTTCACTCTAGCCTTTCACTGTCTGGTGTGAGTTAAGCACAAAATTGTAAACCACCAACGACCAGCAAAAAACGATAGTGAACACGCAGTAATGAAGAAATAATGATTATTTATTTATAATTCCTTCAAATCCAGACCGGTTTCGGCTATTCAGCCTTTATCAATGAATACAATAAAGTTTTTTTGAATGAAATGAAGCAGCCTGCATTTATACTAGTCTCTGATTACCTGGAAGCAATATTACAGCACCACCCAGTGGCTGGAGTAACAAAGTGCATGTTCCATTCTTGATTAAAGCATATGACCAGTGACATAAAAATGCCAGAGGTGTAGATATTAAGTCATATTTTAAAGATAAAAATCAAAGCTCTGGAAGTAAGCCATTATATGACATACATATTACAAGGTAATAGACCAATACCATAGTCACTATTTGTGAATGCATATCATAGTGTAAAAAAGCAGAAAATATATACCACTAGTATATATATATTTTGAAGGGTGATGACCACAAGTTCAAAAGAACTGAATAATAATGAACCAAGTACTGATCATATAATATATTACAAAATAAGGCAAAAAGAGTATAGTGGCCTCATTCTCAGCTATATTATAGATTATAATAAATTGAAATAATATGCTTGTAGATAATACAAGTTTAACATTGTAATTGTACAATACTCAATGTTTAACGCCAACATACCAGATACGAATACCAAACCATACATATTCGTATCCTGAACAATTTTTTATCATGCTTTATAGAGTATAATATGAGCGTTGTAGAGTATGTATATGTATGGTTTGGTATTCGTATCTGGTATGTTGGTGTTAAACATTGAGTATTGTACAATTACAATGTTGAACTTGTATTATCTACAAGCAAATTATTTCAATTTATTATAATCTATAATATAGCTGAGAATGAGGCCACTATACTCTTTTTGCCTTATTTTGTAATACATTATATGATCAGTACTTGGTTCATTATTATTCAGTTCTTTTGAACTTGTGGTCATCACCCTTCAAAATATATATATATACTAGTGGTATATATTTTCTGCTTTTTTACACTATGATATGCATTCACAAATAGTGACTATGGTATTGGTCTATTACCTTGTAATATGTATGTCATATAATGGTTTACTTCCAGAGCTTTGATTTTTATCTTTAAAAATATGACTTAATATCTACACCTCTGGCATTTTTATGTCACTGGTCATATGCTTTAACCAAGAATGGAACATGCACTTTGTTACTCCAGCCACTGGGTGGTGCTGTAATATTGCTTCCAGGTAATCAGAGACTAGTATAAATGCAGGCTGCTTCATTTCATTCAAAAAAACTTTATTGTATTCATTGATAAAGGCTGAATAGCCGAAACCGGTCTGGATTTGAAGGAATTATAAATAAATAATCATTATTTCTTCATTACTGCGTGTTCACTATCGTTTTTTGCTGGTCGTTGGTGGTTTACATTGTTGGCTTGACCCTGCATGCCATCCTTGCGGAGCGTATGGTTGTTTGCTTAAGCACAAAATTATCATTTTGTGAAATCACCCCCCTTCAACTATTTAAATTTATTGGCCGTCCCACTGTATTCCACAGTACCAGAATACAAAAGTGCCCATCCCTTTCAATCGATCTTGTTCCTTTAAAAATAGTGGTTCTCCACTTAGACAGCTAAAACTTAAGTTACCCACTTTCATATCTAACTGCTTAGTGCACACGGCAGTGTTTAGGATACACCATTTTTTTTATCTTGCCTTTAAACATCTACTGCAAGACCACCAGTTATTGGAGATCCCACATTCTGCCTCTCAGAAGTTATCTTGGAATTAGTGCTTCTGCTTTCTCCTGGTGAGAGAAGGAGTACATGGGCATTGTTTCCTGGAGACTGCTGATCACCAGAAAGCCTAATAACTGCTTTATAGCTGACGGCTTGGAATCTGTGCTTATATTCTGGTCCTGGTGAGAGAAGGAGCAGAGTGCATTGATTCCTGACTGTTTCTGGCTGGAGAGTTAATGTCTGTGCTTAAATTCCCGATTGGTCTGGTTGCTATTCAAGGCATCTACCAGGAAAAAGCTACAAGCCTACAGACCCTTGCATCATCTGGGAAAAGACTGTGGATCACCAAACAGGCTGTGGCCTACTTCACATCTTGGGATTGGTGTTAACTTTTTGCTCCTGGTGAGAGAAGAATTAAAGGAGCATTGTATCCCAACAGTAGTGGCCAGGAAGTAGCCATTCTTACAACTCCCTTGTTTTCATCATTCTTGACAAGCTCTTTGTTTTCAGCAAGTACTGCTTGATTTGTTTCTAATTTCAGAATATCTGCCTAAATATTTCATCCTTACATTTTCAGGGTCTATGTATTAGTTTCCCCTCAAGTGTTTGAGAGTGCTCTGTAGAGACTCAGACACTGAGTGACATTTTTCCTAGTAAAGCACAAAGTACAGTTGCGTACACTTACCATAAATGTAGATGTTCGAGTGTATTCACTGTTGCAGTCATCACATTTGGGTTATCTGCCTGCAGGTAGCCCTCAGCCGGCCTGAATACCAGAGTCTTGGATTCCTGCATCGGATACGGTCTCTTTTTCCATGACGTCAGGTTGTCAGGGGTATAAAACATGCAGCTGATGTCATTACACCAGTTTTTCTTGCCCCAGATGTCAGGTGCCCCCACAATGGGAGGCAATTATATGTTATGGTACACCTCCATCAAAAAGCAAATACACCAGAAAACTTAAATACACCAAACAAGAAGGAAAGGTAGAGCCAAGAGAAGTCAGGGGGTTGGAGGGAGGGAGGGTAAAGTACAGTTTTGTACCTACCATAAATATAGATGTTCGAGTGTATACCCTGCTGCAGTCATCACACTTGGGTTATCCTGTCGTCAGGCGGTCCCGCAGTCAGCCTGAATTCCAAAGTCTTGGTCCGGTGTCGGTTGCTGTCGCTTCTTCCCTGACGTCAGTGTGCCAGGGGTATAATAAGAGGCATCCAACGCCATTTTCTTCAGTTTTTCTTGCCCCAGATGACAGGTGCCCCCCCAAAAGGTGGTCAGTAGATAGTACCAATAATAAAAGTTTAGCACAAACAAGACATCCCTCCAGCTATAAGCAAATACACCACAAAGGTTGTATCAGATTTTAAGGTATTGAAAGGTTTCAGTTAGGTCAGAGGGGATGGAGGGTGGGTAACCTGGACTGCAGCACGGTATACACTCGAGCATCTACATTTATGGTAGGTACAAAACTGTACTATGTTCATTGTGTTACCGTGCTGCAGTCATCACACGAGTTGAATCCCAAAGCTAAGGATGGGAGGTGGAGTCAAACAGGGTTAGAGGAGGCTAGAAGGCCCTGCAAAACTGCAGTGGCGAAGCCAGCTCTAGTCTTAGAGTAAAGTGGTAAGTGATAGTGTTTGTTGAAGGTGTGTACTGAACTCCAAGTTGCAGCTTCCAGAATATCCTTGGTTGGCACCCCCTGAGGAAGGCTGTAGATGTAGCTGCTGCCCTGATGGAGTGGGGCTTTATGCTAGCAGGAACTGGTTTTCCATAATGGGTGTAGCAAAAACGTATGCAATGTCCTATCCATTTGGAAATGGTCTGTTTTGAGACGGCCTTTCCTTGTGATGCTGTAGCACAGGATACAAAAAGCTGGTCAGATTTTCTGAAAACCTTAGTTTTATCCAAGTAGTAATGTAGTTGCCTGTGAATGTCCAAGGAGTGCAGGAGTCTTTCTCCTTTGTTCTGTGGATTTGGGAAGAAGGTGGGTAAATGGATGGTTTGATTTAGAGCCACACTGGATACCACCTTTGGCATAAAGGAGGGGTTAGTTCATAGAGAAACTCTGTCTTGATGAAAAATGAGGAAAGGCTCTACTGCAATTAGTGCCTGTAGCTCTGGGACTCTTCTGGCTGAAGTAATTGCTAGCAGCAGGGCAGTCTTCCATGATATAAACTTTAAATCAGCTGAAAAAGCTGGCTCAAAAGGTGGCAGCGTAAGTTTTTCCAGAACAAAATTGAGGTCCCAAGTTGGTGCTGGTGCTCTCCTGGGAGGCCTAATGTTTTTGGCCCCTCTGAGGTGCTGCCTTAGAAGTGGATGTGAAAATAAGGGAGGATCCGTGTTTTAGTGAGCTGAAATAGCTGAGTCGTGGATTTTAACAGATGAAAAAGAAAGTCCTTTGTGTAACATCTTAGTTAAATATTGTAGAATCTGAGGTATGTCCGGCTCAAGGGTATTTTGGCCTTTAGCTTGGTTCCAGGCGCAAAATCTTTTCCATTTTTGGAGTAGGCTTTCCTGGTGCTGGGCCTCCTGGCCTCCAGAATGACATCCATAACTGCTTGTGAAAGAGGAGCTGGCTGGTTGCTTAGGTGATTTGCCATGCAGCCAAATTTAAGGTATTGAGCTGGCTGTGTAGAATCTGACTGTCTTACTGTGTGAGCAGATGAATAATTTGTGGTAAAATCCATGGTGGGCCATGCTCCTTAGTAGCGGGTACCAGTGCTGGCGTGGCCAGTCTGGGGCAATGAGTATCATTCGGGGTCTCTCCATACTGACTTTCAGTAGCACCTTTGTGAGAAGGGGCAATGGAGGAAAGGCATATACTGTCAGCATTTTCCAACTGAATGAGAGTGTGTCCACTTTCCAAGCTTGATGGTGAAATGTCCTTGTGCAAAATTTTGATAGCTAATAGTTTTGGGAGTTGGCAAGCAGGTCTATGTCTGGGCACCCCCATTTTTGAGTTATCATTGCAAATACTTGTGGATCCAGTTTCCACTCGTGGGGATCCATGATGTTCCTGCTTAGGTCGTCTGCCAATGTGTTCTTTTTCCTGGCAGGAATTGAGCTTGTAATTGAACTTGGTAAGACAGTGCTGTGTTCCACAAGGTCATTGCTTGCCTGCATAGAGAGTAGGAGTGTGCACCCCCTTGCTTGCTTATGTACCACATTACTGTGGTGTTGTCTGTCCTTATTATAAGCTGTCCTGGATGTAAGAGGTCCTTGAAGGCTGTCAGAGCATTCTGTACAGCTAGCATTTCTTTTTGATTGATGTGCAGATTCCTTTGATCTGCAGTCCATATGCCTTGAAAGCACCGTCCTGCCATGTGTGCCCCCCAGGCATAGTCCGATGCATCTGTTGTCATAGTTTGCCTGGCTGGGGGTAAGGTGAAAGGCTGACCCTTGTTGAGGTGACATGCCTGTGACCACCTTAGAAACTCCTGTTGAAGGCAGGGAATGAGAGGTATCATTGTTTCCAAGCTGTGGCTGTGTTGAGTCCATACGCTTTTCAGGTACCATTGTAATTTCCTCATATGCAGTTTTGCAAATGGTATTAGTAGTATGCAAGATGCCACGAAGCCCAAGACCTGCAGAATTTTTCTTGCAGGGAGTTGGGTCTTTGTTGCCATTATTTTGAAGTATTGAGTTAGTTGTAGTTGTTTGTCTGGCGTCAGATAAGCCATCTGGGCCGTTGTATTCAAGCTGGCACCCAGGAATGTCATATTTTGTGAGGGCACTAGTTTTGATTTCTTTTCGTTTACTGTGTACCCTAGGCAACTTAGAAGGTGTTTTACAAAAGTCAGATGTTGTAAGAGAATGTCCTTGTTTTCTGCTTGGATGAGGCAGTCGTCCAGGTATGGGTATATTTGAATTCCTCTTTGTCTGCAGTATGCAATTACTGGTGCCAGGCATTTTGTGAAGATCCTGGGCGCAGTAGATAAGCCAAAGGGCAGTGCAGAGAATTGATAATGGGTTGAACCTGCAATGAAACGGAGGTATCTTCTGCAATTTTGTCTGATAGGGACATGCAGGTATGCCTCCTTGAGGTCCAACGTTACTAGCCAAGCTTTCTTGCCCAACATGGGAAGAAGCTGCTGTAGTGTTGGCATCTTGAATTTGGGTACTTCCAAGAAGGTGTTTAGAATTGAAAGGTACAAAAAAACAACCACCACAGTCCACCAAGCGCAAATAAATCCAATCCTTAGGGTGCGTAGAAGGTACTTTAATCAACGATACACAGCAAGCAATATAACGCTCATACGTTTTCGTCTTCAACTTTATCAATACAAACACATATGGAAATTAAACCTGTATATATATCCCAAAACTCCCTCCAAATCAAAATTAATTATCCAATAGGAATATTTCAGTAGTCTGAAGATCAGTGGAAAACAAGTGAATGTTCGTTAACTAATCAAAAAGGTTAGTAATTAGAAGTTATGTCCTTACCATAACGTTCCATGTGGAGTGTTCATCTCGCCTTTGTTCTTACACCTGGGTTTGGAGCCGATCCTCGGCTCCGTGTCGGCCGCTTGCAAGCTCTGCATCGAGAAGAAGCTCGAGACCAACCTAACTCCCACAATCCCCCTCTGCCTTTACCTCAGATCTAGTTTGCAAGCAAACCAGAAGTCAGAGAGAGAGCATATTCATGCAAAAAACAACATAACTGTACAAGCACTTATCCATATATATATATATATATATATATACAAGATATACATATATATACAACCACTGCAAAAGCAGAAGCCAAATAATCCAGACCAGGCACCAAACTGTACGTTCTTCCTGAGGGTGGGAATGTAAGAACAAAGGCGAGATGAACACTCCACATGGAACGTTATGGTAAGGACATAACTTCTAAATGTGAGAGTGTTCGATCTCGCCGTTTGTTCTTACACCTGGGTAGCACCCCTAGCTCCATGTTCCTGAGGAACTCACGGGAGAACGTTCTTGAGCACAGTGGAACCAAAGGTTGCCCTGTCCCTAGAAACCCTGTCTACCTTGTAATGAGAGATGAATGTATGTGGTTTAGACCAAGTAGCAGCTGCACAAATAGTGTCTAATGGTAGGCGAGCTGCATGAGCCAGGGATGTAGACACTGATCTTGTAGAGTGTCCCTTGGGTTTGACAGGTAAAGTTTGTTTTGAAGAATCAAACGAATATAATGCAATCAGTTAGCCATTTGGAAAGGGTTCGTTTAGTAACTGCTACACCTTTCCTGCTGTCAGCAAAAGCTACAAAAAGTTGATCAGATTTCCTGTGATCCTTTGTTCTATCCAAGTAAAATCTAAGTTGCCTATGGACATCCAACTTGTGTAACATATACTCCAATTTATTGGAGTGATTTTTGAAAAAGGTAGGTAGTTCAATGGAGTGATTAATGTTATTAATAGAGCAAACTTTGGGGAGAAAGGATGGATTAGTGCGAAGAGATACTCTGTCAGAGTGAAAGATCAGATAAGGGTGTTTAATGGAAAGAGCCTGAAGCTCAGACACTCGCCTAGCGGATGTAATGGCTACCAAGAAGAGGGTCTTCCACGACAAATACTTCAATGGACAAGAGGAGGCTGGCTCAAATGGAGGTAACATCAATTTAGATAATAACAGGTTTAGATTCCAAGGAGATGTAGGAGTTCTAACTGGTGGTCTAATATGGAAAGATCCTTTTAAATAGGCCTTACAAAGTCTGTGAGCCATAATAGGTGCCCCACATTCTTCCACATGAAAGTTGGAAATGGCAGCCAATTGCACTCTTAAAGTGGCAGGAGAAGCTCCTTGGTGGAACAATTCTGTTAAAAACTCCAAGATCTTGTTTAACGGAGCTATGACAGGGTCCAAATGCTGTGTATTTGCCCAGAATACAAAACGCTTCCATTTACTAGTGTAGGTCTTTGTAGTGGAAGCTTTATGAGAAGCCACTAGTATATTCTGAACTGCAGGTGAGAGAAGATCAGACCTGGCTAAGAAGGGAAGCGGAGCAGCCAAGCTGCAAGATGGAGTGACAAGAGCGAGGGGTGGGGAACCCCTGATGAGTGGGTCAGTAGATCTGGCTCTGGGTCCAGGATCCAGGGTCCCCGAATGCGGTGTGCCAGAAGAAAGGGGAAACAAATTTGACGAGGCCAGAATGGGGCAATGAGGATTATCGTCCTTTGCAGGTTGTTGGCTTTCTGCAGAAACTTTGCAATCAGGGGAAAGGGAGGAAAAGCGTACAGGAGACCCGGGGGCCAATCGTGCACCAGCGCGTCCCTGGAGACTTCCCCTGGAGGGGGTAATAGGGCAAAGTAGCTCCTGCATTTGGCGTTCATTGGAGACGCAAAGAGATCGCAGGAAGGCTGGCCCCACTTGCGAAAAATCTTCTTCAACTGACTGTTTGAGGGACCACCGTGAGGCAACAGGATTGCTCTGCTCAGCCTGTCGGCTATGACGTTGGATGACCCCGGGATGTGCGTTGCGATCAGAAAGCGACCCGTGGACTCCGCCCATTGCCAGATTCTCATGGCCTCTCTGCATAGTTGATAAGACTTGGTTCCCCTTGTTTGTTTATGTACCAGACTACGGACATGTTGTCTGTCTGAACTGCAATAGTCCCTAGAGGAAGAAGGGGAGCAAAGTGTTGCAACGCTAGAAACACTGCCCTCAACTCTAGAACATTGATGTGCAGATTGTACTGTAAATTGGTCCATTCGCCTTGGACTGTCTGTCCCTGAAAGATGCCCCCCCACCCTATCAGGGAAGCGTCCGTGGTCACCGTAGCTGTCGGTGTGGGTAGCACAAATGGTCTTCCGCTGGAAAGGTTGCAAGTCTGAAGCCACCAGGCTAGGTGTGATTTGCATGTATTTGTGATCAGAATTTCGTGTGTCAGAGGTAGCTGTTGGAACGACCATTGTGCAAACAGTAGCCATTGTAGAACTCTCATGTGCAGTCTTCCCAATGGTATCGCAATGAGAGAAGCTGCCATGAGACCCAAAACCTTCAGAACCAGTTTTGCTGGGGATTTTCTGGATGACAGAAGAAGAGATATGTGGCTTTGTAGTGAGGCTATTCTTTCTGGGGGAAGTCTTAGAATTAAATGATGCGTATCCAATTCTGCTCCTATGAATGAGATATACTGTGATGGCTGTAGTGAAGATTTTTCGAAATTTACAGAAATTCCGAGATGAACACAAAGCTGTAGTGTGTAATCCCTGGCCTGTATCAGTTGACGCTGGGTGGTGGCAGAAAGGAGCCAGTCGTCCAGATACGGAAACACCTGGAATCCGAGGCGTCTCAGGTGAGACGCCACCACTGCCATGCATTTGGTAAAAACCCTGGGGGCTGAGGTCAGACCAAAGGGCAGGGCTCGAAACTGAAAGTGGCTGGCTCCCAGCCGGAAGCGCAAGTGATCCCTGGACGCCCTGGCCATTTTGATGTGGTAGTAAGCGTCCTTCAGATCTATTGAGCACATCCAATCGTCCTTCTGTAAAAATGGAAGGATCGATTGAAGCGTGACCATTCGGAACTTTTCTTTCTTGACGAAGGTATTGAGATTGCTTAGGTCCAGAATTGGCCTCCAGTCCCGTCTTCTTTGGAACTAAAAAGAACCTTGAGTCAGTTCCGAATCCTCTTTGGTCCGCTGGGACTGGTTGGATGACTCTTTTTTCTAGCAGCTTTGAAATTTCTATAGCTGCAGGGTCTCGCAGATGGGGCGGCACATCTGGGAGTCTTCTCTTTGGAATGGGGGGCAATAGGAAGGGTATTCTGTAGCCTCTGGTAACAACGCTTTTTACCCAGTTGTCTGATGTAAGATTTTGCCAGGCCTGAGGGTATAAAGCTAAGCGACCCCCGACTGCCTCCAGAGCAGGACAGTCGGGCCTCCTCTCAGGAGTGCTGGAAAGGTTTTCCAGGGGGTGTATCCCTGTCACCTTGGTTTTGCGGACCCCCTCTGCCGCCAGGGCGGCGTCTTCCACCTCTGCCCCCTCCTCTGCCTCTAGAGGGGGCATCACCCTGTGTGCCTGGGAAAGATCCTTGGGGTTTTCGAAACCACATTTTTCCACCGCGTTGCCCTTTGGGGTACGGTCTGGATGGGGTGGAAAAACGGACTCCGACAGCAGACAGAGTCTTTCCCTCCTGCTCACACCGGGTAAGGGTCTCCTTTACTTTGGGGCCAAAGAGAGTGGCACCGTCAAATGGGGCGTTAGTAAAGGAAGACTTGAAGGCTTCCGCAAATGAACATAAGCGCATCCAGGATTGTCTACGAAGACAAATCGCTGAAGCTGCTGCCCTACTCGATCCTTTGGCTGCGTATGAGATCAGCCTCATGGACGAGTTTACAATGGATGTAAGGGTATTGAGATGTGCTGTAACTTTCTCTGAAACAGCAGCATCTGTAGTACCCTGGAGAGTATCTCCCAACTCTTTGATTAGATCCCTCTGTAGCCGTGCCGTGTGAAGTGGGTCAAATAGTTCAGGGATCGCATAGAAAAAGCCGCTGAACTAAAAATGCGCTTCCCGTACCTGTCCATAGTCCTAGAATCTCTGTTAGGCGGATGGACAGATGAGGAAGATTCCGACATCTCCTTTTTCGTGGCCGCTGCCACCACCATAGCGTCCACTGGAACTCCCTTTGTTAGATAAGCCTTGTCTTGGGGTGCAGTAATATACTTATTAGGCTTTCTAGGGACTGGTTCCACCGTGTCAGGCGTCTCCCACGCCCTTCGAGCAATCAGCTCCATTAACTCATTGAAGGGCGGAGTGACCCAGGAGGAGGAAGGGCGAGCACCAAATGCCTTCAGCAAGACTGACTCATCCTCAGAAGGGATTGCCAATCACCTCTCTGCTTTAGGATCTCCAAGATGTCAGAAAAAGAGACATCCTCGGAGGGTGACTTTGGGGACCCTTCTGACTCATCCAAGTCAGTGTCCGATGTCAATGATTCTTGTGGAGAATCTAAGTGTCTCCTCTTACACAATCTTTTCCTAGGGACTTCTTCGGGGGGAGCATCCGAAGAAGCCTCCGAGGAAGAGGGGGCACCCTCCAGGGGTGGCTGAGACACAGGTGCTCGACGCTTAGATGTAGCCGTGGGTGCAGAGGAGGATAACGGTCCTTTATGGGGAGGAGAAGCTGTTTCTGCTGATGTGGTTGTCTGGGTAGACAACACCTTCCTCATGAGGTCGAAGGCCCCGGGTCCCGAGTCGAGGTATCTCCCGGTTCCGAAGAAATGGGAAGAATCCCCGAAACAGGCACCGAAGGCATCGACCCCGAGGACGGAACCGAGTCGATCCGAGCCGAGGCCCCGAGAGGGAGCGTCAGAACCGAAACATCGGTCCGACTCTCGGTCCCGGAACCAAGGATGGATCTTCGGCTCCGAGACTCCGGTACCGGATCCGACAGAGTCGAGGTGAACGGAGCCGACCGAGAGAAGGACGGTTCTGGCACCGAGGGCTCCACAATCAGCAGATCAGCCTCTTCCGGCTCTGAAGACTGGACAGGTCTCGGAGGAGGAACAGATGGAGATAAGGGAAGGCCTTCAAGTCTCGACACCAACTGAGAGGAGACCGAGATGAGTTTGGATAAGGCCGTATTCTCCATTAACTTCTGCACCACGCGGTCTACATCGGTGTCGGAGAGGGGTCTGGAAGAGCGAGTCGAAGGAATCGAAGACGGAGCTGACCTCAACAGTGTCGGGGGAGGGAGCTCCGTCACCGGTTCCAAGACTCGAGGCTCGGAAACTGACAACAGTTGAACACTCGGTCCCGAAGTCTGTGGAACCGGTGATCGAACTTTAACTGAAGAGCTCGGAGCCGATGACCTGGGCTCCGACGTCTTCGATTCCTTCGAGGATTTGGATGCCTGGTCTGAAGCATCCAGAGCCTCTTGAAAGGTAGGTTTTAAAAGACCCCTATCCATGAGTTTCCTGCGCCTATCTGTCATGACCCTTCCACTGAAAGAATGACAAATTGAACAGTCTTCTTGCAGATGGAGAGGGCCAAGACAGTAGACGCAGGAACTATGATTGTCAGTAACTGACATCTTTTGCCCACATTGGCAACGTTTAAACCCAGACTTAGCTTTCTCAGACATCTTAGTAAAGCTAACAATAAAGATAGTAAAAATTAAAAGTCAAGTCCAGTAGGTATGTCCAATCCGGTAATTTTGTCAAATCCAGTAAAAAATGTCTATCCGGTAGTCAATCCAGTAAAGGGTGGGGTAGGCCCCGAGGGAAACTCTAATAAAGTTTAAAATAACTTTAAATGGAACCGAGAATTCCTCGAAACAGTACATCACACACACACACAGTCACTAGATAACTTTTTAGAAAAACGTAATTCTTAAGAAACACAAGAAAAAATATATAAATCTTAGCTTAAGGTGCTCGAGCTCATCAAGTGATGCAAACGCTGCAGCGGCAAACTAGATCTGAGGTAAAGGCAGAGGGGAATTGTGGGAGTTAGGTTGGTCTCGAGCTTCTTCTCGATGCAGAGCTTGCAAGCGGCCGACACGGAGCCGAGGATCGGCTCCGAACCCAGGTGTAAGAACAAACGGCGAGATCGAACACTCTCGCATCTTGTGTTTATGCATACATGTTTCATTTTACTACCTGTTAAAATACATAATAAATATATAAATTCCTTAAACAATCATATAAAATACATAAAACTAAACCATAAAAAATACATTTTTCATTAATATAAACATGTGTAATGTAGTAAATAACAACAGCTAAATAGCACCATCTAGTGGAAACCATAAAATAACCAGATTCTTGTAAGAAGAAATTGAATTAATAAAACATTGTATATTGTGAAATGTTTAAAATAATTAAAAAATATTTAAAAATGTAAAAATACTATGAGGAATGTATAATAAGTTGTACATTACATGAATTATGACATTAAAAAAATTTGATGATGTAGAAACAAAGAAAATAAACTTTAAAACACTAACTAAAGTTTTGCAGCCCTTAGTTTTAGTACAGGTGCAATTGAGAGCATCTCATTAAGCCCAGGACTTCTCCCAGCATCCAAAAACATTTGCCAGTACAACTCTCTATACTCGATTTGAGTTTCCCACATGCCATCTCTTGGGTTAATAGGTACAACATCTAAGACAAAGAATTCAAAATTCTGAGACCCACATTTTACCGAGTGTTTATATAGTGCATTCGTGTCATTTTTAACCCTGATATCATATAGGTGTTCATAGATTCTTTGTCTGAGTTTCCTCTCACTTTTACCTATGTAAAAAGACCCACATTTTTTACAGGTTGCAATGTAAATGATACCTTTTGTTTCACAATTTGCAAAGGTGTCCAAAAACAATTTCCTTTTCCTGGCTTCCAAAAATATATGGTCACTGCGTGTTAAATATGTACAATACCTACACCTGCCACATTTGAACAAACCTTTCTTTGTGGTTCTGTTCAACATGTCCCCACCTTTGGTTGCAAACTTATTTGCGCTTGATGGACTGTGGTGGTTGTTTTTTTGTACTTTGAGCGCCACTTGCTTTTACACTTTTACTAGTTTATATGGAGCTTCCTTCAAGCGCAGATCCCTGTCCAAGAGGGTCTGAAACTGGAGAATTACGTAAGCTCATTGGGCAGCTTACTCAGCTAATTGGTTTACTCACTCCGCTCAGCCAATCCATGGCTACGTTTGTGTCAGCGTCGCTAGAACCAGGAAACCAGCAGGTTTTGCAACGTGAATTTCGGCATAATGGTGGAGACAGGAGAAATATTGTTCATGACCAAAACGAAGTAACAGCTTTTGGTGATTCTAGCCTGGATGCGTTTCCTCACATTACCAGAGATGACGTTAATGGTTCTCCCGAGACAGCAATTGATGGTCAGGAGCAGCGGACTCGTTTTCGGAGGTCACCGACTAGCGCCAGCAACTGTTCAGGTACTGACAAATTGGTTACACATATTTTGAACAAGAAATACGACTTTAAACAAGAACTGATTCAGGCCAATTATAACAAGAGTTACAACTCTATGTTGGACGACCTGGACTTCTATTTATATAAATACAAACTTTTGGACATGGACAACTGTTACCTAAAGCATTGTTTAACTATTAATATTGTTCCTAAAGGGCTTAGGGTGTGCAAATACCCCAATAATGTCTTTGAGGGCACAGCCTTCCATCGGGAACTAAACACTGTGTTTGATAATTGTGGTTTTGGTATTATGAAGGCAATCATTAAAAACAATGAAAATGAAATGGAAAAATTACAAGTAGACATTGACAATATCAATAAAACTGTTTTAGGGGATTTAATGTACATGGTGGAAAGTGAAAGAGAAAAATATCACAAATTACTGAAGAATGTGGAATTGAAATGTAAAGATGTGCATGCTAGGAAAATGGGTAAAATTAGCAGGGATGTGGAAGAATACAAAAACAATGTGCAAAAACCCTAAACCTAAGAAGTTGTATAGGAAAGGGTTTGGTAACTGGAGAAAAGAACAAGATGATGATGTTATTTGTATTAATGATGATGACAACACAGGTCAACATATTTTAGATGAAGAATTCCCTCCACTTAGAAGGTCAGAAAGGTTAATGGAGAAAGAAAGGGTTATATATAACTCAAAAAACTACAGGGGGAGGGGGTGGCAGCCTCATTTGAGGAAGGAACAGGATTGGAACTAATTAATGATAAAGTAGCACCAAATATTGTTCAGGATTTGAACAAATGGACATTTGGTGATTTTAACATCTTTAATTACACCAACATTCAGTTAGATATAGCATGGTTCCAACTGTTTTCGAAAGGGTTTACCTTTATTCCTAAAAAAGGAACCGACATTTTTAGACTTTTGATTGATATTAAATTATTTATAAGGAAGAAGAATTTGGAAATAATGTTCAAAGACAAAAACGTGGGTTCCATTCAAGGAAGTTTAAAAAGGAAAAGTATGTTTAACCCACCCATACACCCACAACTGAGAAATTTTGAATGTAAAGTGGAAAATGAAATTAGAATGAGTTTGCTTTATCAAAAGACACACACTAATTTGACACAAGCTGAGAATTCTATCCTAAGAGAAATTTGTAACAATAAAAGTTTAAGAGTCATGAAACCAGATAAAGGTGGGGGCATTGTGTTAATGGATACTATAGTTTATGAAGGAAAAATGATGGAAATACTTAATGATACTGATAAATACTCCAGAGCCTCCATCAACGAAATTAACATAGCTTATAAAAAGATTCATGTTATGTTATATGACATGTTGGTGGAAGGTTCTATAGATAAAGAAACCTATCAGTATTTAACAGTAGAAAAACCCAAAATTCCATGTATTTTTGGTATCCCGAAAGTACACAAAGACAGTTTGGACCCACCTTTAAGGCCCATTGTATCGGCTGAGGGCTCTGTTACAGCACCACTAGCGAAATATGTTGATCAAAAGGCTAAGAACATTTTGGAAACCAGCACAAATATTTTGAAAGATTCTTGGGATTTTTTGAGAAGATTGAAGGGTAATTTATACTCAGAAAATATAGCATTTGGCACCATGGATGTAATAGATCTTTTCACAAGCATCCCACATGATATAGGTATGTTATGGTTTGAAGAAATGCTAGTAGATAGTAAGAAATTAACTCACATTGAATTTAGAAACATTTTAACTTTTATGGAAACAATTTTAAAAAATAACTTTATTTATTTCCAGGGTGAATATTTTAGGCAAGTCAAAGGTGTGGCAATGGGGGCTCACTGTGCCACAATATATGCAAACACAATAATGGCATATTGGGAAAAGAAATTCCTATTAATTTCACCCTATTACGGTAGTTGTGTTTTATACTCCAGATTTTTAGATGATTTATGTTTTATTTGAAATGGTACTAGGAATGATTTTGACAATTTTAACCAATATTTAGATAACACCACTAGTTTTCTGAGATTTACAGCCAATTTTGACCAGGAAGAACTTCATTTTTTGGATGTAAAAATTGGTAAGAAAAATGGCAACTTCACTTCAAGAATTCACAGAAAAGAAACATTTTCCAATTCCTACTTGCACTTTTCCAGTTGCCACCCCTTTCATCAGAAGAAGGGGGTGGTCAAAGGACAATTGGTACGTGCAAGTAGGATGATATCTGATGATTTTGTTTTCTTGGAAGAAGTTGAATACTTGAGGGGTCTCTTTAATAATAGAGGGTATCCACATGTATTATTTGATTCCATTTTAGAAGTAGTAAAAGAAAAAAGAAAGGACAAGTTTGCACCGATTTTAGGCAAAACTGACACTACAAACAAGGAAAACACAGAGAATACCCCCATTGGAGAATATGACTCAGGATTAATGACCACCTTTGATGGGAATTCAAACATGATTAAAAAGATTTTTTTAAGGGAATGGAAGAATTTTTCCAAGATTTCTGATTTGGAGGGTATATTTGATAAGGAACTCACTTGCATATACCGAAAAGGTAAAACAATTAAGAATATTGTAGAAAATAGGTTTGCAACCAAAGGTGGGGACATGTTGAACAGAACCACAAAGAAAGGTTTGTTCAAATGTGGCAGGTGTAGGTATTGTACATATTTAACACGCAGTGACCATATATTTTTGGAAGCCAGAAAAAGGAAATTGTTTTTGGACACCTTTGCAAATTGTGAAACAAAAGGTATCATTTACATTGCAACCTGTAAAAAATGTGGGTCTTTTTACATAGGTAAGTGAGAGGAAACTCAGACAAAGAATCTATGAACACCTATATGATATCAGGGTTAAAAATGACACGAATGCACTATATAAACACTTGGTAAAATGTGGGTCTCAGAATTTTGAATTCTTTGTCTTAGATGTTGTACCTATTAACCCAAGAGGTGGCATGTGGGAAACTCAAATAGAGTATAGAGAGTTGTACTGGCAAATGGTTTTGGATGCTGGGAGAAGTCCTGGGCTTAATGAAATGCTCTCAATTGCACATGTACTAAAACTAAGGGCTGCAAAACTTTAGTTAGTGTTTTAAAGTTTATTTTCTTTGTTTCTACATCATCAAATTTTTTTAATGTCATCATTCATGTAATGTACAACTTATTATACATTCCTCATAGTATTTTTACATTTTTAAATATTTTTTAATTATTTTAAACATTTCACAATATACAATGTTTTATTAATTCAATTTCTTCTTACAAGAATCTGGTTATTTTATGGTTTCCACTAGATGGTGCTATTTAGCTGTTATTTACTACATTACACATGTTTATATTAATGAAAAATGTATTTTTTATGGTTTAGTTTTATGTATTTTATATGATTGTTTAAGGAATTTATATATTTATTATGTATTTTAACAGGTAGTAAAATGAAACTTGTATGCATAAACACAAGTTACTAACCTTTTTGATTAGTTAACGAACATTCACTTGCTTTACACTGATCTTCAGACTACTGAAATATTCCTATTGGATAATTAATTTTGATTTGGAGGGAGTTTTGGGATATATATACAGGTTTAATTTCCATATGTGTTTGTATTGATAAAGTTGAAGACGAAAAGGTTGAATGAGTGCTATATTGCTTGCTGTGTATCGTTCATTAAAGTACCTTCTACGCACCCTAAGGATTGGATTTATTTGCGCTTGGTGGACTGTGGTGGTTGTTTTTTTGTTTCTTTGTACTTTGAGCGCCACTTGCTTTTACACTTTTACTAGAATTGAAAGGTCCAGAATGGGTCTCCAAGTATTGTCCTTTCTGGGGACTAGAAAGAGCCTTGAGTAAAATCCTTGGCCTTGCTCCTGTGTAGGTACCAGTTGAATGGCTCTCATGTCCATGAGAGCTGTAATTTGTTTTTGTGCCTCTGCCCATTGATTTTGTGGCAGGTTTGGCATTCCTTTTATCCTTGGCAAGGTGTGGAAATGGAATCTGTATCCTTGTGAGATAATGTCTAGGACCCATTTGTCCTTTGTGACGATGCACCAGTTGTGTGTAAAAAAATGCTAATTTTCCTCCCAAGGGAGCTGCCAAGAATTTTGCTTGGCAGTTTGAGGTTTAAGTCATTGTGTTTGTCTTCTAGTAGTTTGGGACCTGTCTTCTCCTCCCTTCTGTGTTGCAGTGCCCCATTGTCGAGGTTTGTAAGGGATTTGTGCTTGTCCTCTGCCCCTTGGGCGTCTGTATTTACCCCTCTGTGGTCTGTCAGAAGCTGGAAAGGACCAATTTTTTATTGGCCAATTTCTGTTGAAGCGTGGGGGTTGTACCTGTAAGAAATCTTTGACCGTCTGCATAGATTTTCCCTTATCCTCCATTTTCTTTAAAACTTCTTCTGCTTTAACCCCAAATAAGACATCCTGCTGTAAGGGTGCATCTAGTAACTTTGCTTTAACATGATCAGGCAGAGTTTGTTCCTTTAACCAAGCATGCCTACGTATAACAGACCCAGTAACAGCTGCTCTACAGGAAGTTTCCAAGGAATCTAATCCACATTGTAAAGTACGTTTGCCCACCTGTTCAGCTGCATGCAACAGATCCTGCATTTCCTTGAATTCAGACTGTTGAGGGTGCATGCTCATCTTTTGTTTTATTTGAGACATTAGGAATTTCTGGTATTTCAGCATGTGAAATTGACAATTTAGTGCTCTCATAGCTAGAGTGGCTGAGGTGTAAACCTTCTTCCCCCACCTATCTAGTGCTCTGGAGTCCCTTTCAGAGGGTACAGGATTTTTAGCCATAGAAGCCTTAGCCCCTTTGGGACCCTGGGAGATTGTCTCTGGGTCAGCAACAGGGCTTTTGTAAAAGAATTTGTGTGAGTCAGACACTCTTATCATATCTATCTGGTTTGGCTGGAGCAGGAGGCAGATAATCTGGATTTAGACTAGATTCTAAGTAAACATCATCCACAATGTCTAAAACTGGAGGGATAGCAAGTGGTCTGTGCTGGGGGAGTAAAAGAAACTCTCTGAGCCTTTTCTTTGAGTCGGAGTAGTCCTGACCTTCCCAGTGGAAATGTTCCCTCATGGTATGTAAGGTTTCCCCAAAGGAATAGTCTTCAGGGGGAAAAGATGAGGGAATGGAATCTTCAGCATCAGAATCTTCATAAGAGGGAAAGGAGTAATCCTGTTCCTCAGAGGAGCCTGAGGAAACAGACACTTGATCAGAGGAGGCATAATCCTCCTCTTGTCTAGGCCTTTTGTCTGGGGGGGATTGGGAACCCCTGATTAAAGAAATCAACTTTTCAGCCATTTTAAGCATCTGTTTCTTAGGCATGGGGCCTTGAACTGGAGTCTGATGTGCAGTCTTTTTTGGTTGTAGAGGAGTCTTAAGCTTAGCATAAGATTTTATGGTGAGAGTAGTCGGTCTGAAGACACCTTCTGTAACCAAAGGTGTTTCCATAGCACCAGCTTGTCCTTCTGCAATGTTGTCAGTAGGGCCTAAAGAAAATGGCTGCGTCAGCCTAGAACTCTCTGCTTGAGAATCCGAAGCTGTCTGGGATTCCAATTCTGCGGTCGCCAGGGGCTGCGTTGGTGCCTCTCTGAAAACCCGAGAAACCGGTGATCAGCCCAGCCGAGGCCTCGGAGTCTGGCTTGTATCTAGGCTGCCTGTCTTTATCTTTGCGGTTTTTTTATGCAGGCCGGTAGTCGGTTGCTCCGACGGCATAGTGTAATTAAATTTCCTACCGAAGTAGTGTCGTGCGAAATCAAAGCGTCGCTTTATAGTTCGCTTATTGAACCTAGCACAAAACAGACAACCAATGACGTCGTGGTCTGGGCCTAGGCAAGGTATATAATAAGAATGAAAGTCCTTATGAGGTATTTGCTTCCCACAAGAAATGCAATTGTTAATTTTTTTCTGACATCGGACTGAGGCAAGAAAAGGTTCCCCAACGGGGTACTTAGCTTTGAAGACTTCGGACTGAAATTCAATTCGAAAATCTCAGGTGTCGGCCGACGGCACTTGCGAACTGCTTCTGCTTTGCACCGCTCGGCAAGAAAGACTGAAGAAAATGGCGTCAGATGCCTCTTATATACCCCTGGCGCAGTGACGTCAGGGAAGAAGCGACAGCAACCGACGCCGGACCAAAAAGTACAGTTTTGTACCTACCATAAATGTAGATGTTCGAGGATCCACATTGCTGCAGTCCTAACTATTGGGTAGTCCGCTGTCCAGTCGGCCCGAATACCAAAGTATATGGCTGACGTCGGTCAAGGCGCATTAGACTGACGTCAGTACGTCAGGGTACTAATGCGCATGACCGACGTCATATCCTCAGTCTTTTCTTGCCCCAGATGTCAGAAGACCCTAAAAAGACCAGGCCTAAACCAAAAACTCCAAACATACCTGCACCAAAAATATGTACAATATATACAAAATTACCAGAGTATAACCTCACCTACATAACCACCCCTAAACACAGAGGGGAAGGAGGGAGGGTAAATTGGACTGCAGCAATGTGGATCCTCGAACATCTACATTTATGGTAGGTACAAAACTGTACTATGTTCTTCATTCCACATTGCTGCAGTCCTAACTATTGGGTAGAATCCCAAAGCAGAGGTAAGGGAGGCTGGCAAATCATAAGGAAGCAGGAGCTGACAACATGCCTTGCAAAATAGCTGTGGCAAAACCAGCCCTAGATTTAGAGTAGAGAGGAAGGTGATAATGCTTAGAGAAAGTATGCACTGAACTCCAAGTAGCTGCCTCCAAAATATCCTTAGTTGCCACCCCTCTTAGAAATGCTGTTGAAGTGGCAGTAGCCCTAGTGGAATGAGGCCTAATCCCAGCTGGAATCTCCTTGCCATGATGGGAATAACAAAATGCAATGCAAAACCCAATCCACTTAGAAATAGTTTGTTTTGACACAGGCTTGCCCTGAGAACCCAAAGCAAAAGAAACAAACAACTGCTGAGACTGCCTAAAATCCTTAGTCCTGCTTAAATAATAACGCAATTGCCTGTGCACATCTAAAGTGTGCAAAATCTTTTCCCCTTTATTTTGGGGATCTGCATAAAAAGTAGGCAAATGAATAGTTTGGTTTAAAGCCACACGAGAAACCACCTTAGGCATAAAGGAAGGATTAGTACGTAATGATACCCTATCCTTATGAAAAATCAAAAAAGGCTCTACCGCCATAAGGGCCTGCAACTCAGAAACCCTTCTTGCAGAAGTAATGGCCAACAAAAAAGCAGTCTTCCATGACAAGTATTTCAATTCAGCAGTAGCCGCAGGCCCAAAAGGTTGTAGAGTAAGTTTCTCCAACACAAAATTGAGATCCCAAGCAGGAGTAGGAGCTCTACGTGGGGGTCTTATATTCTTTGCCCCTCTAAGAAATTGCTTGAACAAAGGATGCGAAAACAATGGTGGGTCACAATCATAGTGAGCTGAAATTGCTGCAGCATGAATCTTAATGGAAGAGAAAGACAAACCTTTGTCCAATAACTCAGTAAGATATTGAAGAGCCATACTCAAATTAGGCTCAGAAATCTCCAAATTGTTTGCTGCACTCCAAAATAAAAATCTCTTCCATTTTTCTGCGTACACTTTCCTTGTACTAGGTCTTCTGGCTTCCATAATCACATTTAAAACTTGTTGAGGAAGTTGAGACCTGCTGTGTTTCAAAACAGAATATGCCAGGCTGTTAGATGAAGAGAGTGAAGCTTGACATTGAGCAGGTGACCGTCCCTCTGAGACAACAGGTGTGGAATCAAAGGTAAAGGCCATGGAGGCTTCCTTACCAGACTCCTCAGTAATGGGTACCAGTGTTGCCGAGGCCAATCTGGAGCTATTAAAATCATCCTTGGCTTGTCTTGTCTGACCTTTAGGAGCACCTTTGGGAGAAGAGGCAGAGGTGGAAAGGCATACACATGAAGATTTTTCCAACTGAAAGAAAGAGCATCCACTTTCCAAGCTGTGTGATGAAACCTCTTTGTGCAAAACTTTGGCAGCTGGTGGTTTAGTGGAGAAGCGAACAGATCTATGTCTGGAGTTCCCCATGACACTGTCAATTTTGAAATACATGAAGATCCAGTTTCCACTCGTGGGGATCCATGATTTGTCTGCTTAACACATCTGCTAAGGAGTTCTGTGCTCGGCAGAAACCTTGCCTGAAGAGTTAGTTGCAAGCTGAGCGCAGTCTCCCATAAAATCATTGCTTGCCTGCACAACGGGTAAGAATGTGTTCCCCCTTGTTTGTTGATGTACCACATGACAGTTGTGTTGTCTGTTAGAATCAACACCTGCCCTGGAAGAAGTAACTCCTTGAAAGCCATTAATGCAAACTGGACTGCTAACATCTCTTTCATGTTGATATGTAGATGCTGTAGTCTGGCAGGCCACTTGTCTTGTATCCACTTTCCATTTAGATGAGCTCCCCAAGCAATGTCTGAGGCATCTGTCGTTAGAATCTGACTCGCCTCTGGCCGGGTCACAGAGAGTCCCTTGTTTAGGTGACATTCCTGAGCCCACCACAAAAATTCCTTTTGAATGCAAGGTATTATTTGAATGACAGTGTCCAAATCCTGGCAGTGCTGTGTCCATACATTTTGAGAAACCATTGCAGCTTCCTCATATGCAGTTTGGCATTGGGAAGCACCAGAATACAAGATGCCATGAACCCTAAGGCTTGAAGGACTGTCCTTGCAGTCAGCCCGGACTGAAGAGATAGTTGATGGAAGTAACTGGAAAGATTCTTTTGTTTGTCCGGGGTTAAAAAGGCCATCTGGGCTGCTGTATTCAGTCTCACACCCAGAAAGCACATGTCTTGAGAGGGTACTAGACTGGACTTTATTTCGCTCACAGAATACCCTAGGCATCTTAGCACTGCTATCACATACTCCAAATGCTGTAAAAGGTCTTCCTTTTCTTGAGCCAGAATCAGGCAGTCGTCCAAGTAAGGATAGATTTGGATCCCTTTTAGCCTGAAGTAAGCTATCACTGAGCCAGAACCTTTGTGAATACTCTGGGCGCAGTAGATAAGCCAAAGGGCAATGCAGAGAACTGATAATGAGAATCTCCAGCTCGAAAACGCAGATACTTCCTGCAACTTAGTCTGATAGGCACATGAAGGTAAGCTTCCTTGAGATCTAAAGTTACCATCCAGTGATCTTTGCCCAGCAGAGGTAAAAGCTGTTGTAACGTCAACATTTTGAACTTGGGAATGTCCAGATAAGTGTTGAGGATAGATAAATCCAAAATTGGTCTCCACGTGTTCCCCTTCTTCGGTACTAGGAACAGGCGAGAATAAAATCCTAGGCCCCTTTCTGGCACAGGAACTGGCTGAATGGCCCCTATTTGGAGCAACAGAGAAATTTGCTTGTGAGCCTCCTTTCTTTGTAGAGGAGGAATGTCTGGCATGCCTTTGAAAGGAGGCAAGGTATGGAAATAAAACCTGTAACCGTGGTGAATGATATCCAAAACCCATCTGTCTTGGGTAATTAAATCCCAATTTTCTTTGAAAAGAGCCAGCCTTCCTCCCAAAGGTGCTGCCAGGCGAGAATGTACTGGCAGCTGAAAAGGTAGGTCATTGGGTCTGTTTACGAAAGGACTGACCCCTGCCCTCACCAGAAGTCTGAGCAGGTGAACTCCCTGTTCTAGGCCTAAAAGAACCTTGAGCTCTGCCCCTACCACGCCTAGACCTACCCCTAGACTGGGAATCATAAGCAGGATATGTCCATCCCTTAGTAGGCCAATTTCTACTAAACTTCGGAGGCTGCACCTGCACAAAATCCTTAACAGTTTGCATAGACTTAGCCTTGTCCTCCATTTTCTTTAAAACTGCTTCCACAGGCGAACCAAACAACACATCAGACTGTAAAGGAGCATCCAAAATCCTTGTCTTAACATGCTCAGCTAAATTCTGATCCCTCAACCAGGCGTGCCTACGAAGAACAGAACCAGTGGCAGCCACCCTCGAGGAGGCCTGCACAGCATCAAAACCACACTGCAAGGAATGCTTACCCACCTGTTCAGACACATGAACTAAATCCTGCAACTCTTTACACTCAATACCTTCTGCCAGAGCATCCACCTTAGACTTCAATTGTGAAAGGAGATAATTCTGATATTTTAACATGTGAAACTGACAATTCAACGCCCTCATGGCTAAAGTGGAAGAAGTATACACTTTCTTTCCCCATCTATCCAAAGCCCTTGCCTCTTTATCAGGAGGAACAGGATTTTTAACAACAGAAGCCTTCACACCTTTAGGCCCCTGAGAGACAGTTTCGGGTCTGCCCTAGGACTCTTAAAAAGATACTTATGAGCTTCAGGCACCCTATAGTACCTATCCGGTTTAACTGGGGCAGGAGGCAAAGAATCAGGATTCAGGGAAGCCTCTGCAAAACATCTTCCACCACATTCAGAACAGGAGGTATAGCTAAAGGCCTATGCTGGGGTAAAAACAAGAATTCCCTAAGCCTCTTCCTGGAATCAGAGAAATCTTGACCTTCCCATTTAAAATGCTCCCTCATGGAATGCAGAGTCTCTGAAAATGAAAAATCCTCAGGAGGAGAAGCTGAAGGAGTAGAATCATCCACATCAGAATCAGAATAAGGAGGAAACTCCTGCAAGTCTTCAGCCGAAGACTCAGAAGCCTCCGAACATTGCTCAAAACTCTCAAAGTCAGGTTCCACCCTAGGCCTCTTATCAGGAGGGGGCATAGAACCCCTAAACATAGTAATCAAATCCTCTGCCATTTTAAGCATATGTTTCTTAGGCAAAGACCCTGAAACACTAGGAGAAACCCCCACTGAAGCTAAACTTGGCCTGCCTCTCAAAGAAGCCTTGGAAACAGAAGGGGAGGCTCTAACCACCTTAGGAAGAGAGGGAAGAACAGCCACCTGAGAAGCCCCTTCAGCCTGGCCTACTTCCTGAGAGGACACATCCTGTAACAGTAAAGTCTCTCCCTGAGACTCCAAAGAAACTCCTGGCAGAACCTCCGGCTCCACTGAGCCTTCTAAAGAACCGACGTCCGGGACTGTCGGTTCTTCCACTCTAGGCTTTGCTGC